>NC_090893.1:5459123-5469123 GCF_036669925.1 Montipora capricornis | reverse complement strand
ATGGATCTTTACTGGCTACAATTTGTAGTGAGAAACCTTGGTACCCACCGCAATTTACTTTAAATTGACACTTTCTTTAATGGATTACCACACAAGCAACCAGAAGACAGACATAAATGCTTTTTAGGGAAACATTCTGACAAGCTGTAATTAAATTACTTGTTTCTTTGAATGGGAAGGGGAGGGGTATTTTTAAATAGGGACGGGAATAGGTTGAAGGCTGCGCGACGCTTGGGTGACTGATGAAGGCAAACGTCAATAAAATTGAAGGCTTTGAATACTTTGATAAACTGTTTTCATTCAGTTGAAGAAGCAAAGAGCTCGAGTATTCACTTGACCATTAAAAAACTGCTTGCTTACAGTACTTTCAAAACTCTGTTTCGCTTATAGCATCCTTGTTCACCCAGGTGGGCGCATTGGCATGGCTTTTAATGGGGGCTGCAGTTTTTCAGTGAGTGATTAAATACACCATTTCTATTTTTCTTGCAGGAATCCCACAAGCACGTGGCCTGGTGAGAACACTGGTCAATGGGAGGCAATTTAGGAGTCATCAGGTTAAATGTGTGAGCTATACTTACAGTTAATATTGAGAATGATCTCTTTGTCTCCCGCATGAGAATGACAGCTGACTTTCAGACTCACAAAGTGTGACATGTTGATTGGTTCCTGGCTACTGATTCTGCCAAACAAAACCTGAAATGCCCTTTGAAATTCTTCTTTTGTGTGTGTCACTGAAGTGTCAGCACCGCTCAAGCCTTGGATTAACTATCAAAGCAAATTCAAAACTTGATGAAGTCTACCCCACATAGACTGTTCCTAATGACAGTGACCAATATGTTTTGAAATAAGACTTGAATACAATTTCTTTTTAGAGTTACTGTGGGTGTACATTCAAATAAGACAGACATTTTGTAAAAAGACCAAAAAACAGCATTATCACTAAAATAAAAATAAAAATTTCCCACGTTAATCTTAGTCTAAGGTTCAAACAGAAGCGAGTAATTGAATTATCCTTGCTGAATGGCCAGGCATGAAGAACAGCAGATGATAATCTTTCTAAATCACAAATGAGTTATTAATGTGAACGTACTGTCAATGGTACAACGTGATCGCCAGGAACAACAGTTGTGGGAACTTTCCTTTTCACCTTTTTTGAGCCTGAAAGACAGGAAGGAGCAATTAAAGGTAGTACTGTAATTATAAAGGAGAGAACATTGTTAACCAATTGACCCCTGAGATTGACACTTCATAGATTTTACTCAACCTCATTCCAAGGGTCTCCACTGTCATTGATGAGGTTGGATTTTACTCTGTCTAATGCCAGATAATTTTACTCTGAAACAAGGTATCCGCTGACCAGTATCACGTGACCATATGAATTGCAGGTTCAAGTTTAGAGCTCAATGATGTCAGCTGGCTTTTTAAAAGTAGACCACTGACCAGGTGCTGGGTTTCGATTGGATCCCAGGCTCAAGCCAGGTTAACTTATTGTAAGAATAAATAACCCAGGAACACCGCTTTTAGGCTTGGCTAAATCTATAAATTATTTTCTGATTGGGGGCGCTTATAGGTGTGAATGGGTTGACAACATGTACTGCAGGTATACTAAAAAACTACGGTATGTCCCCTTAAAAAGCAGACCTTGTGCTCAGTTTTTTAAAGAGTGTTAGACTGGCTGGGAATGTAGATGCCCTACCAACTTACCATTGTTGGACACCACCTCCCTTCCTGGATCGAATCTGTCAACTGTTATATCAATGCTGTCTTCTTCTGTTCAGAATATAAAAAAGTAATTTTTTGAAACAATATGAAATATCAAATTAATAATAATAATAATAATAATAATAATAATAATAATAATAATCATATCAATACTAATATAATAACATTATGATAATATTATATTATTAATGCTTACGTGAATCAACAGAAATGCTTCCAACCAAGAAACATAGAAGAGGTGACTCTGTTTGATTGACATGTCGATGAGCCAGGCGTAACGTTTTCTCATTGATGTGGAGTCTTATATTCCTGGACAAAAAGTTTTGAAAGAGAACATTAGACATGTAAGTAAGTTCATGTAGTTGCACCACACACTGGATTGACCGACCGCTACCTCAAAAACGCTTGTGATCGATTCTCAAACCGCTTTGATGTGGACAGAGAAATAGAAATTGCCACCGAAATTACCAGTACTCATAATTCAGATGTCTCTTTTGTTTTTCAAGAACAAAACTTTAGTGATCCAAGGCTCATGTTCTGTGTAAATGTTTCTCATGTCATTCGTAAAATTTAGGGTAATTTCTAAGGAAAAGTAGCCCAGGAGTTCACATGGAATGACCAGCGAGTTTTGCCGGCTTGTATTGAAAACCTTAAGTTGATACACCAGATGTAATGACTACAGTTGTCACAGTACAACATATCATTGTAAAAGCCTTACTTTCTTGACAATTGTTTTCTAATTTATTGAATATGGCTGCAGTAATTTCTTTGCTTGCCTGTCTGTACTAACCGTTTTGTTGTCAAATGAAGGATTTCAGGATCACTTTGGGCAGTCCTATTCCTGAAAATTCACAACACAGATGAACCTAACATTTTTAAGGGAAATTTTTATTTAAACTAAAATACAACATTATTATGGTACATGCACCTAATCATTTTGTAGAAAAGATGAAACACAGTTCTCTTCCCTATCCACGATGTAACCCATTGACTACTAGGAGAGAGAAAACAACGTTCCCAGGGTCTCTCTTCTAGGCCTCGCTTGGTCGTTGGAAGAGAGACCCTGGTTGCGGCTGGTCACGTGACCACCCAGAATCTGGGTGGTAAAAAAAATCTGCTGGAAGGGTGGGGTTACAGGGTTTTTGATCGTCACAGTGACAAATTTACTAAGGCAGGGAGAGAGCGGTATGTCGCTTGACTAAGTAGTTTTCGCGCTAACGTCATGTTTCAAAACCACACCTCTCGTTCTCAATTCAGAAATCTGATCAGACATCAAAGCATTCAAAGGTGAAACAACTAAAACTACAGACTTTGTTACCAACGTGGTTGCACGTGTTTCCTCTTTCCCTCAACAATCAAGACAGAACTTGGAAAACTAAGGATTTCCCGTAGCCAGTAGGAAGAACAGCAACTACTGGTAAATCTTTCTTTGAATATAAGCTTTCCAGGCAAATGACTTGTTTCACTTTCAAAATTATATCGTTATAGCCAGCCGAAAGTAGCGCCTTCTGAACACATCTCAGAAACTCGAGCACCATTTTGAAACCAACAATTGTTCAACTTCACCTTCCCCCAGATGGTATTTTATCGTCCTCTCGACCAAATGTACTTGAGTACCCACCCACCCTGCGGTTTTGCATGGATAGATGGTCACGTGACCAGCCGCAACCAGGGTCTCTCTTCTAAGGCCCAAGGGAGGCAGAGAAGAGAGACCCTGGGAACAAGGTGTTGAAGAGATTTTTGTTACGTGTTGCGTTACTCGCTTAGTTATATTAGTTGTCATTTGAGACGGTACATTTTTTTGCACACTTGAAAACAGTAGTCGGAATCATAACAAAGAAGATTGTGTCGCTTATCATTGACTGTACTCGTCCGAATCGTCCAAGGTTAAAGTTTGGAACAGTCAACTATTTTGGTCGTTCGGTTATACCATATTTTAACGTTGTAAAATCGATTATAACACGAGGTTGGGAGAGAGATAAATACATGTAGATTTCACTCTGTCTAACACCAGACAATCTTATTTGTCAATGGGGAGCAGTTTAAGACTCAATGGGTTAAAGACTTTAAATAATGGAAGAAAGTTACATGTAAATTATTATTACATTGTGGTTCAAAATGAAATTCAATGGGTTTGAAGGAACATACTGTAGTTTCTAAGTGGACATAAATGTTGTTAACCCTTTTTTGCCCTTAGGGGTTCACCATTTGGTACAACGTATTAAGTAAAATCATTAAGCATCTAGATCTCTTAGGAAGCAAAGGATTGATTTTCTTTGAAATTCTTGACCAAGCCTACTTATTCAAAATCATTTGACATCAGAGCTTGGGAAACAGTGAAACTACAGTATACTTTGTATTCAAACCACAATGCTAGACAAAAATAGTAATTGACCTTATTAGTCTTCTTACAGTTGGACTGGAATGAACATGCGAGAAGATTCCCCTGTATCAGCATCTCCTTTATAGTTATATGCTTGTTTCCAGTGCAACCATGACTCACTAATTATGAATATGGCCTATTGGGACACTCATTGTGCATGATACACTAATCATTTCAATCTGCTTTCCTTCCCCCTTCCTATCTAGTAAATGGTAAAACCCAAAGAAGCTCATGGCACTCAGCTGAACATGACTATTTTTATTTTGCATATTGAATGATAGGGAGGGACGATCAATCAAGGATTTCAATAAAAATTAATTTGAAGTTGGCAGTAATTGGTTTGAGTAGAGTAATCGACTGCTGTCATCCTCAACATTAATTTTAACCTTAGGTTTGAAAGAATCTGTCTTAATAATCACTTTGGTTTTGGTAAAAATGTAGGCAGCTTCTCTGAGCAAGCTTTTAGCCAGGCGGCCGTCCAGCCGTCCAAAGGACGGCCAGTTCTCAGAAATGGGAGATTTTCGACGGCCTGTTTTGGGCGGCCATTTACGAACTTCTGTGCTTAATGTAACAAAACTGTCTATAAATTAATAAAAGTTACATTTCTTTTTGCTCTCAAGAGTTGTTTTAGTGCTGCTGTCGTATTTTTCTTCTATATGAACACTTTTTTAGCGAGTTTCCTTTCTGTTTTGATCAAATGAATCAAAGTTGAGCGAAGCGATTTCACAGGCAAAGCCGCTGTTCAGTGATATTGACTTACCAAGTCGTCCCTAGGCTACTTTGCCGGCTGCTATAAATAAATGCGCACTTTGGTAATTATTTATGAGGACATGAGTCAAAGATCACGCGCCTTCCAACTCGGTAAGACGCTCTCGCGGCTACAAATGTTATTGTAATCGCTTGATTGTATTCTGCTCTGTTCAAGCGAAATCTGGCGGGCATTACAACAAAATAGCCATTTGGTGTAATAACATGTGCAATCATCGTAATTGCTTTAGGAATACTAATAGTAGGTGAATAGTTAAAGATTGCAGACCAGAATGCAGTTCGACCAACAAAGCCACGCATATCTGTTCTTTCGTGTAAATCATGGCTTGACAACTTCAAATTTCAATCACTCTTCATAACAACTGGAGTTCCTATCCCAAATATAATTCAATGTTAAACAAGGTAAGTTGAGGAAAGGATAGCTTAGTAAAATTATCAAGGAAAAACAGCGGTTTAATAGGTAAATTGAAAGACATTTACAGCTGTCAGAATCGCGGAAATCACGTCTAAGAGGCTTCAATTTTTCAAAATTTTCTGGGGGAGCATGCCCCCAGACCCCCCTAGGCCCACATAAAATTTGGACTCCCACTTTCAAAATCCTGGCTAAAAGCCTGTCTCTGAGTGAAGCACAGGCCGACTTTTCGTTGTCTTTTCATACTGAATTTTAACCACTGATCAATTTTTTACACCAATCATAGTTATGTTGTAACTTGATTGAGTGACCCAACATTTTCTTCAATTAGAGAGGTACAGATTGATTCTACATACCACAGTACTGATTTGGTTGCTGGAAAATTTAAAGGCTGCACAACAACTCCATTTCTTTGCATTCTGCAACACAATATGAACAGCAGCACAATAACAGCCTTAATTTACTTTAATTTCCTTCGTTAATGGCAAAATTTAATTTAATTCAATTTCTCTGGATAAAGATCCTTTTTTCGGAGTTCTCAGGTTTGTTTTTTTTTTGTACATGTACATGAGGAAGTGCCCGTGTACAGTGCAGACCAGAAATAAGCGTCCTACGCAGACACAAAATAATTTATTGGAAACATGCTTTATTTGAAATTTTCTCAAACACTTCACTCTTGACATAGCTATTGCCTTGCACCGAAACTAGACAATAAAACATGAACAGTGGGTCAACTCATACATACTAATTATTATCATCTTTGATGAGAGTGCATTTTCAATGCACCTGTTATAAACGCACTTGCGTGTGCCCAATTTTTGTGGGGTGTCTATAAAAAACGACGAATGAAGACCGAAGACCCAAAAACGAAGACTTCAATCTCAACTAATTTAAGAACTGTTAAAACCTGCTGAAATGCATTGTTCGGCGCTAAAATAATAAAATCAATAGGGTCTTCGTTTTGTAGAAATGCCCCCCCTCAAACTACAAAACAAAGACCTTGCAAAAAGTGCTTTATTTCCATTTGGACTTTTGCCACCGAAAGAAGGTCATCCCCTTTGTCTCTCACAAAGAACGGTGGATGTATCCCGTCAATGGTGATTGGTCAAATTGCAGGCCTTCCTGCCAAGAAACCATGAGATACTACCATGCGGCGAAAAAGTGTGTAACTAACAGACTAATGGACTACATGTACATTGAAATCCCCGGTTATTAAAGATAGCCTTCAAGATTCACACAAGAAGTATCTCACGAGCGAGTTTGGGTTGACATTCGACTAAAGCGAGTTTGGGTTGACATTCGACTAAGACCTGACACTGCCGTCCTCGCTGTGAAAATAGAGCTTTTTGGCGAGGTCTTCATTATTGTAGACACCCAATTTTTGTGTGCTCGTTTCACAAAGGTTTTTGGGACGCTTACATGTATTTCTAGTCTGCACTGTAATCCCTTCAGAACGTGCCATTAAAACAGCCCTGCAGACAGTTCTAAAGTCTTATGTGGAGTTGTTTAAAGCATGGTTATAATGATAGCCCTTACATGTACATGTATATGTGACACTAACTACAGGTACATTTTGTATAAATTATTATTCATTGCAGCAGGTGGTTTGAACCCAAGAGTCACCATCAAATCAAAACTTGATGAAAAAAATCTCATCTGGGTGACAATAGTCTTGAGAAAAATATTGATATACATGTACATACAGTGTACATACTGACATTTTAACAACCTGAGTGGAAATTAGACATTTTGACTGGTATTAGTTGCTTGTCAATGTTCTAAGGGTATACTAGTCTCCTATGGATAACTGATTCGGAAATGCCACTGCATGTGTTTTCCATGGGGACATTTTAAAGAGGGAGTATGCTGCCTTGTGGATTATTCTGAGCATGTAAATTGGTAAATGTCATGTAAATCTCCCAATTTTTGTTGAATGCTAATAAACATGTAAGGTACAATAAAAATATGACGAATCATTAATTTCTCTGATTGCAGTTGAACAACCAGGCACACTAATGGTTTTATTTTCCTTTGTAAATTCAGTGACTTAGTTGATATGATTATGCTGTTTTTTGCAGTTACCTTAAATACTGCGGATGCTTTGCCGTGGGAATTTCATCTTTTTGGCCAGGAAAAAAGGAGGATATTTTGCTTCCCACTTGTTGGTTTACACAATTCATCCCTGATCAAAATTTGAAATAAGCAAAATAATTAACCCATTCATCCCTGAAGCAGATGCTATTGACAAGTAAAACCATCTGGCATTAGATACAGTAAAATACTATAAGTCTCACTCTACCTCCAAGGCTGCTGCGTAAGAAGATTTTAAAGGGGCCCTCAGAGCTAAACGCTGAGAACTTAGGAGCCCAACATATGAAGTGAAAGGTGTTGCTGTGAAAAATTAAGGCGCCCAGAGCTATTCTTTGGGAGTCCCAGGCTACTGGGCTTCTGTTAGGCAACAGCCTTGACCTCAGGACTGAAAGGGTTAATGCATAGAACTTAAAATAATAATTTATTTATTAATTTCCTGTCAAATAATGCAAAAATTCATTCAAACATTTATCTTAGAGTTTGCAAACATTGTTTTGAGACCAAAAGTAATATTAGACAAAAGTATTACGGTAATACTTATTTATTATTGTGTATTGGTCTGAATAATAGCAGTGAAAATACTACATGTAGGTACACATTTTAAGAAAAACATGACACTCTCAAGGTTAACCCGGGCTTGACACTAACTTTCAACACCACTTCTCACTTTGGAGAGTACGTTTCAAAATTTACATACTTTCCTCTTCAAAATTTCACTTTCCAAAATGGATTACAGTATTAAATTCTTACCACAGAAATAAACATGTTTCTGGGTACTGTCAATGTGTTATTTGATGTTAATGAGACGCCCTAATTTCAATAATTAAAAATTGAAATTAGGCTGTCTTGACCATAAACCACCAGCCTACCACGTTTCCAGTCCGGGATGAGGATCAAAGTTGGCAATGTTCACAGGGCCCTTCGATATGAACCGTCATGAGGCAGTCTAGAATGTCAACAATCTGTAGCATTTCCTTTGATTTGGCTTTCTTCAAAGTCATTTTCTCTTTCACCACCTGAATTCCACATAAATCCAAAGCAAAAAAGGTCATCTTTGAAATTCAGTATCACGCATTCAGTTACCACGTGTGAGTTTTTTTGTGTGATTGTTGTACCCAGACTTCCTCAGACAGGAGCTCTTCATCATGGCTGAAAATTGACTGAAAATGAGGTGATTGTGGCAAATGTTTGATTATCAATCACTGTTTAGGGGTTGCAGCTTGCTCATTTTATTTGCATAAATTTAGCCAAAGGCCTTTAAAAAGAAAAATCAGTTTTCTGTCAGAGTCAAAAATATACATGTAGATGTACTTTCCAAATCAGGTGACCATGAGTATTCTGATTTATTTCCATTTTTTTACTCTCCAAGTGCTGAATTTACTCCCCAATGGGAAACAGGTGTGCGTTAATGTCAAGCCCTGTGAACAGACATATTTCAGAAAATAAATCTGTCATCTGTCAGTTGTAATAGTAATGAATAAATTAAACAGAAAGCCTTAAAATAAATTTCTGTGTTTAGCTTGTGTGTTGAGTGTTGGTTTTTCCTGAATTACATGCATGCACATGCAACGCTTCTTTCAGTGTTAACGTATTGTGAAGATGTATGATTGATGATAACAAAATCATGGAAGCATGCAAAGAAACATAGTTTTGAGCTCTCACAGTGACCAACCAAATGATTTGTATTGTAGTTGGCATTGCAGTTCAAGGAGGGTAAAAACTGAACTCACTGGAATTTTAACTTTTTCTACGGCTGGACACAACTGATTACCGGTAACTATTTGGAATGGTCGAGATCTACAAATTAATTCAACAACAAAAAGGATAAAAACAAACATATTAATTTCCTTCATTCACAAGGGCTGGGCTATCTTGTCAAAACATACAAATTCATAAATAATTATACATGTACTTATTATATATTTTTAACTGAGTATGAACTAATAAACTACCGGTACATAATAATAAACTGCTTCATTTATTTATCTTCCTTATTTTAAGTTTTAGATTTCGTCAGTAGCCTGCACTGTTAGGGAAGTTCATTTCTGTTGGCTTGATTCTTACATTCAACCTTAAAAACCTGCTACCGCAGTCCTGCATTTGTGCATAGTTTACTTGTGCTACTGCAGTCAAGCAGTGGAAGTGGTACGTAATTTACATATGTACTAGACATTCCACTACCACCACAGTCCCGCCGTGGTCAATCTTGTTGTGGCAAGTTTTCAAAATCCGGATCGGTTAACTGCACTTTTCACGAGTTCGTGTGAAGAAAATAGCACTTGTTTACTGATTAAGACTAAGCGCTTGTTGCAGTGATTAGGCCTAACCTCTCTTTTAACATTTTAGCGTTCATTTTACGGTTCGGTTAACTACACTTTTCACGAGAACATGTGAGGCAAATAGCACTTGTTTACTAATTAAGCCTAAGCGCTGGTTGCAGTGATTAGGCCTAAACACTCTTTTAACATTTTAGCAATTTCTACAAACACTTACAGCTTTAGTAACCCACTACGGGACTGCAGACCATGGTAGCACTTTCCACGAACACTTGGTTAACCACTACGGGACTTCGAACCCCAGTAGCACTTTCCACACAAACACTTAGTCACCCACTATATATGGGA
>NC_090893.1:5431623-5451623 GCF_036669925.1 Montipora capricornis | reverse complement strand
TTGTAATGACAAGGGAGGTCTGGAGCTGTGAGTAGGCGTGGGATTTGTCACATATGGTTTAGGGGCCGACATATCTCTCCCTCAATGCCGTACCGGGAGGCAAGGTCGGTAGCAGAAAGCAGCGAAGGGCCAACTGCGTCCAAAGCGATCGCACGGGCCGAAATCCCGGGATGACTCGTTTGGTACGACGCTCCAGCGCCACGTCTGGAGGTACTGCCCTTTTCTCTCTTGTTTAAACATTCCGTCAGCGCATGCGCAAATGGGCTGGCTCCCCGATACCTACCATACCGAAAAAAAGATGCTGGTTTTTCTTACAAGGAATTGACATTTCAGTTGATTGTACAGGCATAAACGTGGATGTAAGAACCGTGCGTGTCTGGTCTTTTGGAGACAGAAGTGAGCGATGGTTTCTTGCAGACTGGGACGCCTAAAATCGGCTTTGTTGTAAACATGGCAGTTCACGAGTGAAGTTGTCTCTCTGGCCTTTCTGTGCACGAATTCCAGGACCGATACAATTTGGGCAAGTTTTGAAAGCTAAAAACTTCTATCGATGCTATATTTTGATGGTAGGACTGGGTGGCCCGACAAAATCTATGAAATGAAAACCGGGGATCTTTCCTCGTCACGGAATGGCAGAATTACCCAGAATTCTTTTGGGCATGACCGAAGCAACTTGAGAAGCACCAGACTGGACCTCATCACATGGCTGAAGCGCGACTGGAGGAGACACTAAGGAGTACCCCTTGTGTGTGCTGTTAATATAGACATTTGGTTTCAGAACAAATTTTCGTCATAGAAAATTCGCGACAAAGTAGTGATTGGTTTTTGGTGCTATTCTTGTAGCAAAAACTTGCCTTTCGGGAAATTCAATCTTAAAATAAATTGGTCTTTGGAAACGCTGTGGGCTTGTTTACCTTTTGGGGATGTAGGCTCATCCAAGCCGTTGTCAAGGAGAAAATCGCCAATGAGTAGCTGGTTCCGAAAAATTGATATTTGACCATGTTTTCGAAACCAGTAAAAATAAAACAATTGAAAAGTTTCATATCTGGAAATGCTTTTCTTCCGAAGGCACAAAGCGCTTTATGTTACCCGAAATATGTCCGAAAAGTTTCAGGCCACTCGGAAAAGGCCCCTTTCTTCTCTTTCCGTTTTCCCCTCAATTACAAGTATTCTATTTCGTCGTTCTCGTTTTAAAAGCTAGGGTTTCGTGTGGGAGGTTTATTTTGCATGACGCCGAATACCAAATGCCGAACGCTATAAAATTGGTATTTGATGGTAATAATAGCCTGTGCACAGGCTCTCCGTGCGTCGAATGGCGTGTGGTCAACAGCTGGGGAATTGGAGCGAGCGGATTCCGGATTGCAAACTCAGGAGTTCCACCCAAATGATCCTTGATTCCATCGAAATCTGTAGATTCTGTAGATTGCAAAGCCTGGCATTTACTGGATCCCGGATTCCGGATTCCTTCACATCGGACGATTCCAAGTTGCAAGGCTTTTTTCCAAAGTGCTTATGCAGAGCGGCCATTTTTTTTGCTTACTAAATGCTATTTTGTTGACTTTGACATCGTTGATGTTAAACGGTCCCTCAACGTGATTATTGTATTTCATTTTTTCTCTTACCTTGAAAACAAATTCAACATCCAAGCCTTTTGGAATGAGCTCATCATACAGCAGGATAATTGGACGCTTTACCAACGACGACGAAGACGGCTACGAGGACGTTGTTAAAAAATATCATTTTCCGTTATTGTAACATTTCGCGATTACTCCAAGCCTTTCAGCACGGAAAACGCGGATCAACATTCCAGGAATAAAACTGGCAAGAACGTTGTGGATGTTTGGAGAGAAAATTGATAGTTTCTTTAGTGTTAGCTTCTCGCGTACCACGCCGTTGTCAGGTAGAGAACACCTAAGAAATGTACCAAAATGTAAAACGCACGTGCAAGGCGTCCAGAGCCTTTGTTTCAGTTCATTAGACCTATTGTTTTGTGCCGCGTGTATCAAAGCCGTCGTTGCTGTCCTTGATTAAGCCTTTAATATCTATTAGCCGCGAGCAAGTTACACGAGGCACGGTTTTCCAAGGTAAATTGCGTTTTACTGTAACCAATTTTAGCTGGAAAATTTCTAAGGTTTTTTATTTGTTTAAATGATCAAGAGTAATACAAAATTGCCGAAGCAAAACCTTACTTACGTTTACTCAGGCAAACCTACCAATGAGGAAGCAAGTTGTCTAAAGTGCACGTGCAATGCGTGAACAAACTAATGGCTGACTTTTTAATTTGCACGGCGTGTGCAACTGTTCAAGATGGCTTCAAAAACTATGTGAGTATTGAATTGATAGATGTTTTCGCTTCTTTTTATCAAAAACTGCATTGTTAATAGATGAATGTTCTTGCAATTTATAGGAATTCTGAACCAGATGACATTCACACGCGAAATTTCTACGCTTTCCAAAGGAGCGACAAAAAGTATTTTTCAGGGTACCGTCGATATGTCATTGTGCCACTGCATCGCCTAGACAACAGCGAAGGTTCTGGAGAAATACTTTTGCATGATCAGTCCAATCGCCAGCCAACTCCATCGACATGTTTGCAATGTGTTTTCAACGGCTATGAAATAAGGACGTCGCCCAGGTAAAGCTCCGCTAACACAAAAACAACTACCATCGTTCTGACGAAGGGCTAACGCTCGAAACGTCAGCTTTTAGAATCTCTGTACGGTGGCCAATTTACATTATCAACTCCGTTGATAAAACCAAATTTTTGTATACCATCGTAATCAGCTGTTTAAACCATAAGCCAAGCTTATTTACCCCGGAAAATTTTTCCAAGGTAAATCGTGTTTACCAAGGGTGGTGTAGCAGCCAATTTTTTTAAAAGAAAATGAGCTTATTCTTCGCTGCTGCACGAGCCTGGATATATACTTTTAGGCTTCTTCTGCACCTGCTCAATTTGTTTCACAACTGCGTTCATCAGTTTCAGAGTTTCCCTGCTGGCAGAGCTCTCGTTTCTTTTTACGGTCGCTGGGCTGACAAGTGCGGGAAGAGAGACCTGCCATGGGTCGAAACTCACTTTGTTCAGTGAGCACGCGCGACGGTTTCTTAGCGGCCTGGGGCCGGTTGCTCGAAGCCCGGTTAGCGCCAACCGTTGGTTAAGAGGTATCAAAATCAATAGGTTTCCATGGTATTTAACGCTGGTTGACGCTAGCCATGCTTCGAGCAACCCGGGCCAGATCCTCATGTGATACTTCATGTTGCGTGGACTCACTTAACAACAGCGGAAAGAAAAACCTTAAATAACAATGACCACAACCAGGTTTTCTGAGCCCGCAAGACTGAGCACCCCAGCAAACCATTGTTTTAACAAAAACCGCTGGTCAGCAACATGGCTCTGGTCATTGCTGTCTAAGATCTTCCCAGCGGAAAAGGAAAGGAATGCGCTGGACACAGCGGGCTCAAGTCACAGTCAGCAAACACATCACGGGGCATGCGGTTTGAAGAGTGCTGTCCAAGGTTGTGGACGGCGGTTGGATCAAAGTGAGTTTCAACCAATGGCAGAGGTTACTTTTCCCGCACTCGTCAGCCCAGCGAACGCCAAAAAAAGAGACCTCTACTGCCAGTGAGACCCGGCTAAATACTCCGGAGTTCAAATCTATTAAAAATTTTATAGATAAGTAGATTTATGGAGATGGAGTGAATCAAACACATTGACTGCCTCCTATTTATTTCACATAAACTTTCTATCGTAAGTCTATCTCTGTCGGTCAAGGGCACGAAAACTTTCCATGCTCGAAAAACAATGTGTGACAAACTCGGGCTTGCTACGAGTGCTCTTAATCTATCATAGCGAGCCGGGCAACCTATTCATGCCACACGACCTAGTTGTCTTTCGAGTATTATCAGTGTGACGGAACAGGGTTGTTCGAAGGTTCGAGTTAGCTATGTGGGCATTTGCTTCACGTCTTATTAGCTAGGATCAGAAGCTCATGACCTTGTAGTGTTCAACTGGTTCAGAGCTGTGGTTTTATGAGTTTAAAAACCTCCTTATTTGGATGTAACGTAGCGCGCGCATTGATTCGATCTTATTTTTGTCCATATTTGGGCATGAAATTGGTGTCCTAAAATCCCAAGCTTTGTTCCAGTGAAAGAGTTGCAAGTAACATGCTTCAAGGTCACGTGCTTTTGCTAGGACTAGCAATTCTCAAAATCCTAAACAAACCTGTACAAAAGTCCAGTAAACATCGACGAGGCCACTGTTTTTATCTTTTTTTCTCAATATTTCAAAAGTCCCCTCGCAGCATTTCACTTTCTATTTTTACTTTTAATCAGCGACTTTTAATAAAAGAGATTATACATGGGATGAGTTGCGGAATTCTTCGCTTACATATCTATCTGCCACGGTATGGGTGACGACAGCCGAGGGGATTCTCTTGGGGAACACGGCAGAGAAAAACAAAAGTGAAAGAAAACACCAACCCTTTCCCTCGATCCCGCAACACTCTACCATGTTCTTCCTAATTAACAATATTTTTAATAACGTATATACAATAGAAGAAAAAAAAAACCTGAAGAAAGACTAATCGTACGCTATTCCTAAAATTAATTGAGTTCTTAAAAATTAAACTAATTCTCAATAAGCCATTTCGGAGTTCAGGTATGCCTCCTCTTCAAAGTGAGTCTAAGTGCAAGGTCTTTCTTAGGGCCAATTCACACGGTACGATTTTTGTCGCATTCGACAAGCTCACGACGTACAGGTCTACGACATGACTTACGATTTTCGCAGCGTTTAAATAATGTCGTGGGCCTGTCGTAAGCCGTTGTCGCATCCGACAAAAATCCTGCCGTGGAAATCGGCCCTTACCAAAATTAGTTTTCATTCATATGTAAAGTAGAACTAATTGCGATCACAAAAACTTCGCACTTAGACTCGCTTAAAGAGGAGGCAGACATGAACTCACAAATGATCTATTGATCCGTAAACAAATACAACACTTAAATCCGAAGTAATTTGAAGACTTCAAAGGAAAACAACAAACGAAAACTTATTTTTTACACAATGTTGCTTTACGAGTTACGTGTCAAGTTCCTCGAGTAAACTTCCTGGTCGAACGAACACGGACAGACTTGGAAACTCTTCAACTCTTTCAAGACGTAAAACCTCTCTTAAAAGTTCCTGCTATGAATTGAGTGTTATCATCTTCTTTCTTCCAACCAGTCACAGAATTTCAGATATTTCTTTCTTTCTTTCTTTCTTTTTTTCTTTCTTTCAACCTCCTTACTCATTTCTTCTTACTTCAGTTATTTTTGGTCCTGTTGCCGTTAGCAAAGGGATTTTTCACTTTGGTACTCAAGCATGCACCCTGCGAGCAGAGCCTCCATTTGTCTTTTTCTTTACTGAGAAGGAGAAAAGTAGGCTCTGCCCGAATCGCGTCAACTCTTTGAAGCCGCCGCAGCCCCAACTTCTGGGCTAGTCAATCTTGTTTTCTCTCGTCAAACCGGTTTTTCCAGTGCGAGCGTCCGTTTAGTGACAAAACCGATGGTTATAATTGAGCCCGCTGTACCATGAAAAACCAAGATGGCGGCAAGATCTGGCATATTAGGCTTGGGTTCGAGACTGTATCCTGGCAACATGCAGCGCATATTCAATAAAGATCTTACTCGATTCATGCAGAGCCTTTCTCGAGAACGCCAAATCGAGCAAGCAAAAGAAAGGCTCTGCTAGCAGGGTGTCAAGCATGGCTCCTGCTAATGGCTTTTAGCAGTAATTCAAACTCACTCTTCACCGTACTTAGATACAAATTCAACTCTTCTTCTTTCCAACTGGCCGACCAACGCCCACGTCTTTAAACACATATATAGTTACACCAATTTATTCAATTGCCACTAGGTCGATACATTTTTATGTGACTTAATTATGTCAAGTTAAATGATAAAAATTGTCAGCAGTGAGATCTATTTCATATGTTATTTTAGCTAGAAATAGTGAGGGATCTTTGCTTGGTGTTGGGATTCATTATGCATGTATTTAAAAGATATTGAAAAGTGTTAACGACATAACATTAATAGGCATTACGTCTCTGGAGTGAGAAGATAGCTTTAGTACCTAGGATTCCGCTGTTATGGGTGCGATCAATGTATATCTTCTCCTGTGTCATGAAATTCAGAGTGAGACAGGTGTTTTGCACACCGGGGCAACCGGCCTTTTCAAAGGGAATGTTTAAATTAGTTTTCGCATTTGGAAAGTGACTGGTTGTTCACGGGGAGTTCTGTTATACCATCGTTGTAGTAGATCCTTTTTCAGTCTTTTTCTGGAAATGGTATCTGTCTCTGTCATAGTTCGTTTTTGGTCCTTTTCCTTTGGCCTCCTCGAGTTTTCAGTCTGAATTCATAATACAGCGGTCTCTTTTGGGAGTTTCCTACAAGCGTTTTTAATCTATATTCTAATATTCCTAAGTAATTAAAAATAAGACTTATAATTGTATAATTATTGTCCTGTTCTGCCTGGAACACGTCTGCCAGGTAAATTTATGGAAAAGGCGGCGCTTGTGCTCGTCCTTTCCTTCTGTTATGTAACAAGTTTCTCTGAGAGTTCACTATCAGGTACGGTTTTTATTCTACAAATTTGTTCCTTATCCTTTTTATATTTCTGTTTCCTGAACTGCACTGACTTTATTTTTCCGCTAGCATGAGAGAATTTGGCCTAAAAACGATTTTGTATTGTATTATTGTAAGTGCATTGTATTGCAAGTAGTGCGTAAGCAATTCAATTGTTAAATAGTTTTGATGGTAATATAATAGTTGCGAATTGTGTAATTTTGGAAATTACGTAAGTAGAAATTAAAAAAAAAAAAAAGAAAGATTTTGTAAAAGGCTAAGAAGTTAATTATAACGAATGCACTGCGCAAGCGCTCTCCCGCTTGATAGGTGTTACTGACGCGTGATTGACTCGAGCTTGACAGGTCAGGTTCTGGTAGCTATAAAAGAAGAACTTTTAACTTCTAGTTAAGGGATTCGCTCAGTGAGCCTGTATGAAAACATTGTAGACCAAGAACCCGGAGTAAACACAGAGTCAACAAATTGAGTGTTGGAGTTACTTCTCCTCTCCCTTAGGAAGTTTTCCTTCAACAATTACAACGCTTAAAGAAAGGTCATTAACACTTAGCCCTGCGGAAAACGTCGAATCTTAGTCGTATTTAGTTTGTCGAAGCTATTAATTTTGAATTAGGCGCATGAAATTGCGCATGAATGGTATGACGTTTGCCGATCTTTGCCGATATATCTACGCAGCGTGATGGAATGACCGCTGCTATAGTGTATCAGAGACGACAGCTATTGCTCCACAATAGCTGTAGTCTCTGATACACTGTTCTCAGAGCTGTATGTAATGCAAGTCTTCTCTTTCTATTTTTTTTTGCAATTAATATATATTTTTTGCACTTAATTACCAAAGAAGGCCCGACGAGCACTGCATTTCGGCATTTTGCTAGCAAGTCCTAGCAGTAACTAGCCACGCATCGAGTGAATAGCACGGCCGCGGGGACACGTACTTATTCCGGTGTTCTAATGAAGTGCAACTTGTGAAATAGGGTCGACGCAGGTTTGACGTTTGCTACCACCCTGGAATTAAATCGACTCTTTGTCGAACCTATTTTTAATAAACTCGACGCGACTAAGATTCGACGTTGGCCCTAGGCCTTAGACAGGTGTACTCCAAGGAATCAAGATAACACTTTATGGTAATTATAGTAATACTAACGAACTAAAATATGACATTAGGTTGACGGGTAAAAGGTGTATCGAGAAAAAGATCAAAGAAAATAAATTTCATGTTAGTATGTGAAAGATTTTCTCCCAAAGAAGTGCGCAATACGCAGCTGATATGAGGGCTTTGGGCATTAGTTGAGAAAAAAATAGACGCAATCTAACGCAGGTTTGACGGAAGGAAAAAAAAAGTTATCGTCGACTAAGAGAATTATCAAGAAATGGGTTCAATTAAAGCTCAATTAAGAAGACAATATGCCGACAAATATTCTGAGTGGGCGGTCAATTTGGGCGGGAAAAAAGTGTGTACTGATGGTTTCCGGCATTTTAATTTTTTTGTTTTGTCTTGCTTTCTGCTGCTGGAAAATTTAGTCCTCGCACGAAGCATTTTTTGAAACTCTGTTAATGTTTGAAAAGCACGAAATAACATCTTTTTATGTTCTTTCAGAGGATTTTTAACGGTTTGCGACGCATCAATTGTACCGCAGAACTGTATGAAGTAATAACCTAAATGTTAAAAGGTGTAAAAAAGAGATATATAAATTCCTGGTGAAAAAATTAGTCTGATTTAGCTACTGTTCTCATTCACCATTTAATTTAGTATCACTAATAGGAAGAAGCTACAGATTTGTTCGTACTTTTTGTTTGTAACATTTGAGGACTAATGAGACAAAATCGGTTTGGCAGCGGTTAAGATCGATTCTTAACCAATCAAACGTTTGAATTTGGTCGTCTCCTGTCCTTTGAGACACCGCTATTTAATTTGAAACTGCACGCACAATCTGAGTAAGGTTTCGGTAATGAGGCTTTGATGAAGTTATTTTGATGGACCTGCGAGAAATGGGTGAACCTCATTTTGGAACTGTCTGACCAAATTAAACCATTGTGTTTAACTTTAGGTGAGAAAGTCTCCAAGAGGAGATCGAGCAAGCTTAAGGACACTGTAAGTAGACAGCTGTTAAAGGACAGAATGGGAAGCTTTGGAAGATAGTGTGAAGTGGACGAAGATTAGACGAGGAAGAAAATGAGTCTTGATGAGAACCGAGTTGAGAGATGAGATTCCGTTTGCTAGATTATTCACAGCAAAACAACACGTGCAAATAAGAAAGATGAACTCCAATCTGTCAAGCTACAACAAGGACTCTTATATTTCCTCAAAGTGCGATTTCTTATTACCTGTTAATGGAGGAATGCTAAACCAGTCACCTTTCGTTCGATCTGTTATCATCTCCATCGTATTGGTTAATATCCTGGCGTGCCCTCCTACCGTCGTGCTGAACATGTTAGTGATGGTCGCTGTAAAAGTGAAGTCTCGATTAAGAACAAACAAATCAAACATATTAATTGCTACTTTAGCATCGACTGACTTCGCAGTAGGACTGTTTGTTCAACCAGTATTCATTGCAAAGTTGATCACCACGCTTCAAGAGAAATCGTTTGAACGGGTGTGCTTGTTGTTGATCGTGACCA
The DNA here is from genome assembly GCF_036669925.1 of Montipora capricornis. Lineage (NCBI taxonomy): Eukaryota > Metazoa > Cnidaria > Anthozoa > Scleractinia > Acroporidae > Montipora > Montipora capricornis. The sequence goes on along the minus strand of NC_090893.1, from coordinate 5,442,392 downwards.
GGGTAGGGCTAAGCGCTCTAAGTACTGTTTCTGTTCTCCATTTGGCCTTACTAAGTGGAGAACGCTTTCTCGCCCTAAATCGCCCTTTCGCACATACTAATCTCATCACCACTACACGCTTGCTGTTTGCTTCCCTCCTGACATGGTCTATGTCCCTGATTTTACATATTCCTTTAGCCTTTAACGAAGCGGTTGTGATATACACAAGTAATCTCGTAAATGGTATAGCAATGATATGGATCACTTTCTGTCATGTTGCGGTTTTCCGCGAATTACGTCGGCATAAACAGTGCATTGCAGCTCTTCAAGTTACCCAAAAAGAGAGATCACGCTTTGCAAGGGAGAAAAAAGCATTCACACTAACAGTAATAATTGTAACTGTGCTAGTGTTGAGTTTTTTGTCCTTTGTGGTGGCTCGAATTTTTCTTTTCCAGAAACCAAGTGAAAGATCTTGGGAGGTTATTAACGATTTATCGATGTCAATAATGCTGTTAAATTCGTTACTGAATCCAGTTATTTATTCGGTTAGCTTGAAAACGTTTCGGATCTCATTCGTAGAATTATTGTCCAGAAATGTTAACAGGGCGAGGGCTGAAGAACCGAGAGATATCAGAGCGCCAAACGCTATGGACAATCACCTAGCAAGACCCAAAACTGATGATTGAACGAAACCGGTGATAAGAGAGAACGATGCTCCCGGAAGAGATGATGACATTAGGGCCGTTTATACGAGAGAAAATAAGCCGCGGCTAACTCTGGCCGCGGCTTACGTAAGCCGCGAACACCCCGTATAAATGGTACAAAATCTACGTTCACGGCTTTCTGAAGTCGCGGCTTATCCTGGCCAGGGAGTTTATACTTGTATAAAGAGTTCCTTTTGCGGCTTACGTAAGCCGCGGCGAGAGTTAGCCGCGGCTTATTTTCTCTCGTATAAAAGTCCCTATTGTATCCGAGAAATGATAATTGTTTGTGTAAGGGAAAGGAACAATTTCATTTTCTAATGATCTAGTCATCTTTAGGTAATACCCTGTGCCGCAAAATGTTAATTGGGTAAGGTACATACGGCTGGTTTTCTCGATTCTCATTCCGGTGAGCTTCCTGATGCAGGCTATGCACGAAAAATATTTCTCTTAAGATAATCAATGTTTATTTATCCATTAATTTCTTCAAGTAATTCAATCAATAAAAGTCGTTAAAACAATTATCTATGGATATTGGTGAGAGGATCAAAACCATTCCATATAAATTCATGCGTGATAAAAGCGATAAGATGGATGAGCCATAAAATGGAAAAGTAGAATCCCCAAGAAAATCAACGTGACGTCTGATTGGCTGGAACTTCCAGGAAGGAAACTCCCTATAGAGTGTTTTCACTCACGTGATCAGTAATCTTGTCTTTCCACCGAAACCAAGGAAAACGTTTGCGTGATAACGAAGCTCAATTCCCGGAGGATTAGTTAAGGACACCAACATGGCCGCCGTGACGTCAGGTGAAAACACTCTATTCAGAATATTCAGCTGATGTTATTTTCTCCGCGTTTTTCACTTGTAAGCAAACATCACTTGTAAGCGAAAAATTATCGGGAAAAATGCGGGACGTTTCGACCGAACTTTGGTCATTATCAAGCTTCAAGGTGCATACATATAAATATAAAACTAAGAAGAACACCCCCTTTTGTACATTTTCATGCTTTACATGCTTTTACTTACCACAGTTGAAACAACCCAAACGTTTACAAAAATGCTAACTTAGGCCTAGTCATTATCTAAAGCATAGCGTTCAGGCCTAAGGTTAGCATAGTTGTAAAGGTTTCGGTTGTGTCAGCTATAGTACCCTTCACCCCCTACCCTCTACCCCCTACTTCTTACCCCCTACCCCCTACCCCCACCCACGGAATAGTCATGCCGACACGGAACACAATGTCGCTACCTTATGTTTCCGAAAAAATCTGGCAGTAGCCGTTTTAAGAATACACAATACAGTGAACTGTGGCCATCATTCAATCGCAGATCGAGACTTCTGGGTCATAAACTTATGATCGTTAGCATTTTTTAGTTTCCTTTATTCATGATAACGAAATAAAATTGTTATGCTTGTGGGGTCGTAGTACCTTAACATTTCGTCAGATCAACTTGTACTGTGCAGACATTGGAAAGCCTAACTTCATCAATTTGTTACATGACTGACTACTGGATCTTTTGAAGATCCTCAGTTAAAGATCCTTTGAGGTTTTTACCAAGGAAAACTCAAACCTTTGAGTCTTGTTAAGTTTGTTTCTGATTGTGAACTTTTTTTTCGGGATTTGATGATCTGGCAATAGAAATAACTCCTTAATCTTCTCCATTTGAGGTATGGTACCAAAGAATGCAGTGAACAGATTCAAGTAATCTCCTAGAGATTAATGTAAAAAGGCCCTTTATTCCCTGTGTTTTGCCAGGTGATGGTTACTTCATCCTCGCAAATGCAAACTGAAGAAATGAGCCTTCTTATGTAACGTGAAAAACTAGCTAAACTACCCAACAATTTGGTGGAACATTGTTCGAAATAAGAAGGTAAAAAAAATTCAAAATTTGCGGTCTTTCGCTCGCATTTTTCATTGCCAGAATTTGAGATCTGGTCATTCCACTGATTCCACGTTGCAAGACTTTTTTTCCAAAACGCCTATGCAGCGCGGCGATTTTTTTTGCTTACTAAATGCTATTTTAATTTGTTGACGTTAACGTCGTTAATCGTAAACGGTCGCTCAACGTAAGTAACTTTATTATATTATTTCTTTTACCTTGAAAATAAATTTGACAGCCAAGCCTTTTGGAATAGAGCGTTTTCACTCACGTGACCAGTAGCCATATTGGATTACTGAAACAAAAGAAAATATTTGCATAAAAAGAGAAATAAATTCCCGGAGGATTAGTTTGGCACACCACCATGACCGCCATTCCTTTGTTTTGGAACAACCGTTGTGGCGTCATCTGAAAACGCTCTATATGTTCATCATGCAGTTAGACAGGAGCCCATAGATCTTTTTGCAGATACGGCGGCCATTTTGTTTTCTATTGTTTCAAAAGACATTATGGGATGCTCAGGGGGTAAATTAATATGTATTTGCCCCCAGGGCATCCCATAATAGCTATTTGAAACAATAGAAATCAAAATGGCCGCCGCCGGTATCTGCAAAAAGGTCTATGATGGGCTCCTGAGTAAGATTATTAATAGAGTGTTTTCGGCACGTGACCTCAAGGCAGCCATGTCGGTGCACCTAACTGATCCTCGGGGAATTGAACTCTATTATCGTGCAAACGTTTTCTTAAACAAGGTTACTGATCACGTGAGTGTAAACACTCTACAGAGAGCTTAACTTGAGCAAGGAAGACGACATCGGTTACGAGAACGTGAATTAAAACTATCATTTCCCGTTATTGTAACATTTCGCGATTACTCCAAGCCGTTCGGTATGGGAAATGTGGATCAACATTCGAGAAATAATATTGACAAAAACGTTGTGGATGTTTGGAGAGAAAATTGAAAGTTTCTTTAGTGTTTAATAGCTTCTCGCGTACCACGTCGTTGTCAGGTGGAAAATGCTTAGGAAATGTACCAAAATGTAAAACGCACGTGCGAGGCGTGCAGATCCTTTGTTTGTTTGAGTTCATTAAGCCTGGTTCTCACTTGTGCGGAGTGATATGCGCAAGCGCAGTAACGTCAGAGAAGGTCCAGTGAGATTCAAAATGGCGTGCAAATCGTCGTGCGTGTGCTTATGCTTAACTCACGCTGGTTCCCACTTGTGAAATAAGCAAAAGCGCAAGGAAAGAAAATCAACAGACTCAACCCACTCATGACGCCAAGTCTGGTAATCGAACCACGGTCACATTGGTTGGAAACAAGTGCTCCTACCACTGCGCCGCTCGCTGCTCCTCTGGTTTCCTACGTGTGCTCTTAATCTATCTTAGCGAGCGCAACCTATTTACCCATACAACCTATTTTGTCTTTCATTTATTATTAATGTGACGGATATGATCACTAAACTTAAGGTTGTTCGAAGGCTCGAGTTAGTTACGTGGGCATTTGCTTCACGTCAATATTAGCTAGTACCACTAAAAATCCTCAAAATCCTATACAAACCTATACAAAAATCCAGTCAACATCTACGAGTCCACCATTTCTATCTTTTTTCTCAATATTTCAAAAGTCCCCTTGCAGCATTTCGCTTTTAATCAACGACTTCTAATACAAAAGATAATACCTGGGTATGAGTTGTGGAATTCTTCGCTTATATATCTATCTGCCAGTACGTGAGCTCTTCTCGCAAAGAAGTGCTCAATACGCAGCTGCTATGACGGCTTTTGTCATTAGTTGAGAAAAACAATAGACCTAATGGATACTGCGACCCTCAAAGAAGCAAAGCTTACGTCCTTAAGAAAGCTATTAATGTTGTTCATTATTTGCCAGAAATAACATGAGACATGTATACAAAGGCGGAAGCACATTTTCTAATACATTTGATCAATACAAATCCAATATTTAAGCAAGAAAATTAACGATAGTAAAATGACATGACGTTTCGACGACTTCATGTCATCATTGTCAAATGAATAAATTAGAAATAACAGAAAGGCATATTTATAGATTTAGAAAGTGAGGAAATAAATTGGCGTGAAAGCATTCAGGTAAAAAGTTTTTCGCGAATGGAATCCGTTTGTGTGTTCAGTTTCGGTCCTTTGTTCTTAATCCACAGCATTTCATAGATCAAACAATCGAGTTTGCTACGGCATTTCTTTAGGACTTTAAAGTTCCTAATTAAGTTGGTAGGTGTTAAACCATGCGCGTCCCTGAAATGTTTTCCGATCACGGAATGTTTATGTTCCTCTACGCGTTGATGGAGATGGCGGCAAGTGTATCCAATATAATTCGTATCGTATTGTGCGATACGAATTATATTGGATTTAGTTATATTAAATTTAGACCTCGCAGGAAGCGTTTTCTTGAAATCCTGCAAATGTTTGAAAATAATGAAAAACCAACATCTATGTACCTTCTTGCCGAAGATTTTTTACGATTTTGCGATGTATAACAATTTGGCCAATCTGTTTTACTCTCAAGTTTGCACCACAGAATTCAAATGGAAAGCCAAAGGTTACTGAAGGTGTACAAAAGAGATATTTAAATTACAGGTGAAAAATTAGTATTTAGTTCTCTTTCACTGAGGTTGCTAGAATGGAACTTGACGAAGCCATGAGGTCTGCACCTGCGACCGTGGTCATAATTCAGCCCTACCGACCGATCGACCTAGCCGCGCGCCGCTAGGTTAATTAGATATGAAAATAATAGACGTCTCATTTTTGGACTTCTTTTTTTCTCGTATCGTCCTCGTTGAGGTCTCTTGGTCCTTCCCTTTAGTATTACTAATAGGAACAAGCGACTCGGATTGTTCGTATTTTTGTTTGTTTCCTTTGAGGACTAATGAGGCAAGAGCCGTTTGACAGTAATGTCGATTTTTAACCAATCAAACGTTTGAATCTGGTTTTTTCCTGTCCTTTGAAACACAGCTATATAAATTGAAACTGCACGCACAATCTGATAGAGTTTTCAGTAATGATCGAGGCTGTGATGAAGATATTTTGACGGACCTGCGAGAAATGGGTGGAATTCTTTTGGAACTGTAATTAAACCATCGTGTTTAACTTTCAGGTGAATAAGGCTCCAAGAGGAGATTAAGCAAGGACACTATAAGGAGACATTTGGTAAAAGACGAAAAGGGAAACTCTGGAAGAAAGTGTGAAGTGGATCAAAATTAGGAAGAAAATGAGCCTTAAGAATCGACGATTCTGTTCGTTAGATTATTCATAGCAGAACAACACAAGAAAATAAGAAAGATGAGCTTCAATCTGTCAAGCTACAACAAGGATATTTCCTTTAAATGCCGTTCCTTATTAACTGTGAATGGAAGAATGTTAAACCAGTCACCTTCTGTTCGATCTTTTATAATCTCCATCGTACTGGTTAACATCCTGGCGTGTCCTCCCACCGTCGTTTTGAACATGTTCGTAATGGTCGCTGTAAAAGTGAAGTCTCGCCTGAGAGCCAACAAATCAAACACATTAATTGCGACTTTAGCATCGACTGACTTCGCAGTAGGACTGTTTGTTCAACCAGTATTCATTGCAAAGTTGATCACCACGCTTCAAGAAAAATCGTTTGAACGGGTGTGTTTGTTGTTGATCGTGACCAGGGTAGGGCTAAGCGCTCTAAGTACTGTTTCTGTTCTCCATTTGGCCTTACTAAGTGGAGAACGCTTTCTCGCCCTAAATCGCCCTTTCGCATACACTAATCTCATCACTACTACACGCTTGCTGTTTGCTTCCCTCCTGACATGGTCTATGTCCCTGATTTTACATATTCCTTTAGCCTTTAACGAAGCGGTTGTGATATACACAAGTAATCTTGTAAATGGTATAGCAATTATATTGATCATTTTCTGCCATGTTGCAGTTTTCTGCGAACTTCGTCGGCATAAACAGCGCATTACAGCTCTTCAAGTTACCCAAGAAGAAAGAGCACGCTTTGCAAGGGAGAAAAAAGCATTCAAGCTGACAGTAATTATTGTAACTGTGCTAGTTTTGTGTTTTTTGTTCTTTGTGGTGGCTCGAATTGTTCTTTTTCAGAAACCACGTAAAAGATCAGGGGAGATAGCTCCAATTATTAACGATTTATCGATATCAATAACGCTATTAAATTCCTTACTGAATCCAATTATTTATTCGGTTAGCATGAAACAGTTTCGGATATCATTCGTAGAATTACTGTTCAGAAAAGTGAACAGGGAGTGGGCTGAAGAAATGAGAGTTATCAGAACGCCAGACACTATTGACAATCACAAGGCAAGACAGGAACCTGATGAACGAAATCCGTGATGAGTAAAAGGGAAACGATATCAGTGGACAATCGTCAGGCAAGTAACATGAACCTGATCGACCAAACTGGTGAGAAGTAAAAGAAAACGACGTTGAAAATGACATTGTTTCCTAGAAGTGGCAATTGTTTGTGTAAGTGAAAGGAGCACCTTTCATTTTCTAATACACTGGCCATCTTTAGGTGATACCTTGTGCCGCAAAATGTTCATGGAATACGGTAAATACGGCTGATTTGATCGATTCTTCTTCCTGTGAGCTTTCTGATGCAGGCTATGCAAGAATATTTCTCTAAAGATAAGGAGTGTCTATTTATCTATTACTCTCTCGCCGGAATTTAATCAATAAAGGTCGACAAAACAATTATCTAGGGATATTTGGGAGAGGATCAAAACCATTATATGTTAATCTTAAACGGTCCCTCAACGTAAATAACTTTATTATATTATTTCTTTTAACTTGGAAACAAATTTGACAGCCAAGCCTTTTGGAAGAGAGCGTTTTCACTCACGTGACCAGTAGCCATATTGGATTACTGAAACAAAAGAAAATATTTGCATAAAAATAGAAATAAATTCCCGGAGGATTAGTTTGGTACACCATCATGGCTGCCATTTCTTTGTTTTTGGAACACCAACATGGCCGTCGTGACGTCATGTGAAAACGCTCTATATGTTTATCATGCAGCTAGACAGGAGCCCATAGATCTTTTTGCAGATACGGCGGCCATTTTGTTTTCTATCGTTTCAAAAGACATTATGGGATGCTCAGGGGGCAAATTAATATGTATTTGCCCCCAGGGCATCCCATAATAACTATTTGAAACAATAAAAATCAAAATGGCCACCGTATCTGCAAAAAGGTCTATGATGGGCTCCTGAGTAAGATTATTAATAGAGTGTTTTCACGTGACGTCAAGGCAGCCATGTTGGTGTACCTAACTGATCCTCGGGGAATTGAACTCTATTATCTTGCAAACGTTTTCTTAAACAAGGTTACTGATCACGTGAGTGTAAACACTCTATAGAGAGCTTAACTTGAGCAAAGAAGACGACAACGGCTACGAGAACGTGAATTAAAACTATCATTTCCCGTTATTGTAACATTTCGCGATTACTCCAAGCCGTTCGGTATGGAAAATGTGGATCAACATTCGAGAAATAATATTGGCAAGAATGTTGTGGACGTTTGGAAAGAAAATTGAAAGTTTCTTCACTGTTTAATAACTTCTCGCGTAGCACTTCGTTGTCAGGTGGAAAACGCCTAAGAAATGTACCAAAATGTAAAACGCACGTGCGAGGCGTGCAGAGCCTTTGTTTGAGTTCATTAAGCCTGGTTCTCACTTGTGCGGAGTGGTATACGCAAGAGCAGTAACGTCGGAGAAGATACAATAAGATTCAAGGTGACGTGCGAATCGTCGTGCTTGTGCTTATGCTTAACTCACGCCGGTTCCCACTTGTGAAATAAGCACAAGGAAAGGAAAATTTCCTTTTCTTGTACTTGTCCGGGAAGATTATATGGAAACACTACCCAGACGATCGCTGACGACCCGGAGGGATATTTGTCTCGGAATTTTCTGAACTGAGTTCTATCTGGACGATCGAGGTCGTCTCAGTCGCCCGAGTCGTCAGCGATCGTTTGGGTAGTGTTTCCTTATGTTATTCCATATGATCTTCCCGATTGCCTCTGAACATCATTTGAGACAACTGGGGCGATCGGGGAGATTCAGACGATCATATGGAAACCAGGAAGCCATCTTGATCATGCGCACACGCCGATTGCAAATTGGCCATTACTTGCTCACGCACTGCGCGTGCAGCTTAGAAAACTTTCTTCCTCTATTGGCAGGTTTACCTGAGTAAATGAAACCACCCATCAATACAGCTAGGGTTTTGCTTCGGGAATGTTCTATTGCTCTTGATCGTTTGAACACAAAAATTCCCAGGTAAAATTGGTTACAGGTAAAAAGCAATACTCCACTTTACAGTTGTGAGCTTAGTTACCTGGCCTATGAATGAAAGTGAGGCTGAAGTTGACCTTGTTTTGATAGAAAGCTCACTGCTTTTCTTATGTAAATTATTCCTAATTAGCATGACACCAACATCATTAACATAAGAAAAGGAGGGAGATCTGTATCATAACGAGGTCAACACCAGCCTCACTTTCATTTAAAGGCCAGGTAACTGAGCACACAAATGTAAATTTTCTAGTTTTTGGTTTTTGACAAGAGGGGAAAACCGGAGTCCCCGGATATAATTAATTATATCATTAATGTGACGGATATGGTCACTAAACTTAAATCAAGGAACAGGCTTGTACGAAGGGTTGTTGGAAGGCTCGAGTTAATTATGTGGGCATTTGCTTCACGTCTTATTAGCTAGTACCACTAAAAATCCTCAAAATCCTAAGCAAACCTATACAAAAATCCAGTCAACATCTACTTGGCCACAATTTCTATCTTTTTTTTTTTCAAGATTTAAGAAGTCCCCTCGCAGCATTTAACTTTCTATTTTCACTTTTAATCAGGGGTACCCAACGAGAATATAGTTCAAAACCACTTAAACGTAGCATTGTCTAACGTATTTTGGTATTTAAATGGTAGATATAGGCATATTTTGGACCACTAAAAATTTTTCACCTGTTCGGATTTCCTAGCTGAAAGTCTAGTGATTCGAAAATTATAGGGATTAAAACTTACCTTTTCGAAATTTTCAGCCAGAAAAAAGGCTCCCGAAAATTCTAGGTGACTTTTTTAGGGTAAAAATCCGTTAAAACTGGGCAATTATACCATTTTTTAGAAGTTCGAAAATCCTCGGACGGGCAGGCAATCAAGAAATTATACAACAGATGTTCCGAAAATTCTAGATCTCAAATCGTCTCCCGAACAGATATTTTCCGAAAATTGACATTGGGTGCCCTTGTTTTAATCAACGACTTCTAAGCAAGAGATAATACCTGAGATATGAGTTGTGGAATTCTTCGCTTATATATCTCTTTGCCAGTACCTGAAAGCTTTTCTCCCGAAGGAGGCCTCAATACGCAGCTGCTATGACGGCTTTTGGCATTAGCTGAGAAAAACAATAGACCTAATGGATACTGCGACCCTCAAAGAAGCGAAGCTGACGTCCTTAATAGAGAGCCATTAATGTTATTCATTATGTGCCAGAAATAACATGAAGCTTGTATACAAAGGCGGAAGCACATTTTCCAATACATTTGATCAATACAAATCCAGTAAGAAGGAAAAAAACTTATCAATCGACCAAGAGAATTATCAAGAGATGGGTTCAAGTGAAGATTAAGGGCGCGTTCGATTGACCCTATTCCGGAATAAGAATACGTGGAGTGATGATTAAAACGGTATGTTTGGCGCGTTTCGAAGCAGCAAGGGTAACAAAAATATGTTTAAAATAGCATTTTAGCGGATGTTTGACAATTTTTATGTGTATCACCGTAAAAACGAAGGATTTCTACCTTATATTCCATGCATTCTTATTCCGGAATACGGTCAATCGAACGCACCCTAAAAGACAATATTCTGATAAATATTCTCAGTGGCCGGTCAATTTACACAGGAAAAGTGCTGTGTACTGATGGTTTCCGCTTATTTTACTTTTTTGTTTTGTCTTGCTTTCTGCTTCCCGAAAATTTAGTCCTCACACGATGTGTTTTCTTAAAATCCTGTAAATGTTTGAAAAGAATGAAAAACCAACATTTATGTATGTTCTTGCCAAAGATTTTTTACGGTTTTGGGACACATAATAATTTTGCCAATCTGTTTTACCCTCAAATTCGCACCGCAGAATTAAAATGGAAATCTAAAGGTTACTGAAGGTGTAAAAAAGAGATATTTAAATTACAGG
>NC_090893.1:5379123-5424123 GCF_036669925.1 Montipora capricornis | reverse complement strand
GCCTTGATGTTCTTATAAAATATATTCTTATAAAAAAAGTTTTTTATAAGAATATATTTTATAAGAATATCAAGTGTATGATCTAAAACGAAGGCCCACCTCAAAAATTTCAGAACGATGCCAAGCAGCTTATGGCTGGTCAGACGAGATTGTATATGATGGAATTACAGGAACGGTGGAACAGTGGAAAATCTGAATGTGGGCTCTGAGTGTGTATGCTGGAAACTCCTCACAACTAATGATAAAGCGATGAGAATGTGGCGTCACCCATTGTTACTACAGTAATTTGGCAACCAGAACCTAATAAGCGTTGTGACATTTTTGAGGTGGGCCTTCGTTTTAGATCATAGTGTGTTCGTTTTAGATCATAGGGTCTTCGTTTTAGATCAGTGGGTCTTCGTTTAGAAACACCCCGGAGAATTAGGGAAGCAGATGTTCGAAGGTGTAATAGCTGTTGAATTTTATTCCTCTGTTATCGAGTTCCATAAGTATAAAACTTAAAACTGGTTTGCTTTAAAATCAGAAAAGAACCAATTCACCGTTGCTGTTGAGGAAAGTGTATGCCAGGCAAAACAAGTTGCAGCTCGGTAACCTGAAAGTTAAGAAATAATTTGCCTGTGTTTAAATTAACAAATACACCAACACATCACTAACGTTTCGTGTTTAACCGGAAAATTAGGGAAGCAGATGTTCGAGGGTGTAATAGCTGTTGAGTTTTATTCCTCAGTTATCGAGTTCCATAAGTGTAAAACTTAAAAATGGTTTGCTTTAAAATTAGAAAAGAACCAATTCACCGTTGCTGTTGAAAAAAGTGTATGCCAGGCAAAACAAGTTGCATCTCGGTAGCCTGAAAGTTAAGAAATAATTTTCCATTTTTTAATTGCATGATGCTGGCCGTTGTAAACCGTGTTTTAGAAAATATTTCAAATTGATTTATTGTGCCTCTGAACTATTTTGACACGTCACTCAAAATTAATTTAAATATTTGTCGTCATTAAAAACTTTATGACGAAGTCGGCCCAACAAACGTGTCGAGATTAACACATCTCTCTCCCTTTATGTCTCTCGCTCTGCCTTTTTAGTGTGAGTCTTGTCACAACTTCCACTGAGATTTTTTTTATCTAAACAGCGGGGACTCACATTACTGACGCAAGTTAAGCTCCTCATTGAGTAATGTCGATTTTTCACCAATCAAACTTTTGAATCTGCTTTTTTCCTGTCCTTTGAAACACAGCCATATAATTTGAAACTGCACGCACAATCTGATAAAGTTTTCAGTAATGCTCGAGGCCTTCTTTAGGATATTTTGATGGACCTGCGAGAAATGGGTGGAATTCTTTTTTTCTTGTTTAACTTTTAGGTGAAAAAAGCTCCAAGAGGAGATTAAGCAAGGACACTATAAGTAGACATTTGGTAAAAGACGGAAAGGGAAGCTCTGGATCAAGATTAGGAAGAAAATGAGCCTTAAGAATCGACGATTCTGTTCGTTAGATTATTCATAGCAGAACAACACAAGAAAATAAGAAAGATGAGCTCGAATCTGTCAAGCTACAACAACAATATTTCCTTTAAATGCCGGTCCTTATTAACTGTCAATCGAAAAATGTTAAACCAGTCGCCTTCTGTTCGATCTTTTATCATCTCTATCGTACTGGTTAACATCTTGGCGTGTCCTCCCACAGTCGTGTTGAACATGTTAGTAATGGTCGCGGTAAAATTGAAGTCTCGACTGAGAGCCAACAAATCAAACAGATTAATTGCGACTTTAGCATCGACTGACTTTGCTGTGGGACTGTTTGTGCAACCAGTTTTCATTGCAAAGTGGATCACCACGCTTCAAGGGAAATCGTTTGAAAGGGTGTGCTTGTTGTTGGACGTGACCACGGTAGGGCTAAGAGCTCTATGTACTGTTTCTTTTCTCCATTTGGCATTATTAAGCGGTGAACGCTTTCTCGCCGTAAGTCTCCCTTTCGCATATACTAATCTCATCACCACTAAACGTTTGTTGTTTGCTTCATTCCTGACATGGTGTATATCCCTGATTTTACATATTCCCATCGCCTTTAACCCAGCGGTTGTGATATACACAAGTAATCTTGTAAATGGCATAGCAATTATATTGAGCATTTTCTGCCATGTTGCAGTTTTCCGCGAACTTCGTCGGCATAATCAGCGCATTGCAGCTCTTCAAGTTACCCAAGAAGAAAGAGCACGCTTTGCAAGGGAGAAAAAAGCATTCAAGCTGACAGTAATTATAGTAACCGTGCTAGTTTTGTGTTATTTGTCCTGTGTGGTGGCTCGAATTGTTGTTTTTCAGAAACCAAGTAAAATGTCTAGGGAGATAGCTGCAATTATTCTCGATTTATCTATGTCAATAACGCTGTTAAATTCCTTACTGAATCCAATTATTTATTCGGTTAGCATGAAACAGTTTCGGATATCATTCGTAGAATTACTGTTCAGAAAAGTTAACAGGCAAGACACCAGGCACCAGGCAAGACAGGAACCTGTTGAACGAAATCCGTGATGAGTAAAAGGGAAACGATATCAGTGGACAATCGTCAGGCAAGTAACATGAACCTGATCGACCAAACTGGTGAGAAGTAAAAGAAAACGACGTTGAAAATGACATTGTTTCCTAGAAGTGACAATTGTTTGTGTAAGTGAATGAAGCACCGTTCATTTTCTAATAATCTGGCCATCTTTAGGTAATACCTTGTGCCGCAAAATGTTAATGGCATATGGTAAATACGGCTGATTTTGTCGATTCTTCTTCCGGTGAGCTCTCTGATGCAGGCTATGCAAGAATATTTCTCTAAAGCTAAGGAGTGTCTATTTATCTATTAATCTCTTGAATTTAATCAATAAAGGTCGACAAATCAATTTTCTAGGGATTAATGTGAGAGGATCAAAACCATTATATGTAAGTTCGTGAGCGATAAAAGCGTAAATGGAACAATCCCCAAGAAAATCCTGATTGTGACTTTTGATTGGCTGGACCCTTTCGTCCAGGAAGGAACCTACCTACTCAGTTGTTGTTATTTTCGCCGCGTTTTACACTTGATAACTAAAAGAAAAACCCTTTGATAGATTTTGCCGGATAAGATGAAATAGATACACAGACAGGAAAGTACTGCGCCATATACGTATTATCCCCTAATAAAAGATGAACGCGGAAAATTCTCTAGAGGCCGATCTTCAATTAACAGGTTCTTAATATCTGTATCTAAGCGCCCTAACACTGGGCTAAAATTACCAGCCTTCGTTTCGGGAGAGGAGTACGCGCTCCCCTCACTCGAGAGAGCTGCGAAAATCGAGTTTAACACCTGTTTCAATTTCCTCGCTGCCTCTAGTCTCTGTATGTTTGTTTTTCCCTTGAAAGGCTTAATGGGCTTCTTTGCACACTGTAATAGGTAGATTGACTGAACAGGCAGAGAATGTCACGTGGAATGTCACGCGTGACTGCTTCTGCCGTGTTTTTTCAGGGACATGACAACTGATTTTCGCGGCAACGGATATTCTAAAAATAGAATCATTTGGGACTGTGCTGCGGAGCCCACCCATGCCATAACAACACTCTTATCTAATTCAATCTTGGTGCTGTTTATGCTGCCAAAGCGGGTTAACACTGAGGTTGTCAGGTATTCCCACGAAACGTGTCACGGAGTGTCTCACCTTATTTTGGAGCGGAATGATCCGTTCCAGTCATACCCTGTTCTAAAAATAGACAGTACCGTAAACTGATGGGCATCATTACATCGCAGATCGAGACATCTGGGTTATAAATTTATGATCTCCAGTATTTTTTGGTCTCCTTTATTCATGATAACGAAATAAAATTGTTCTGGTTGTGGGGTCACAGACTAAAAACTAATCATGGAACATAAATTACGATTGTTTAAATTATACTCTAAAAAAAGACATATTTACATTAGAATCCATAAAAAAATCCGAGCAGCCAAAGTTTGTCTTAAAACACTAAAAACTAAAGAATAATTTGAAAGCCCATTAATACAGAGACAATTTTTCATTCTTCAGAGAGAAGCTCATCAATTAAGCGGAGCCTTTATCTCCCATACTTGGCCATGGAGTCAACTCTTTCTGGTGTAGATTTATTCATAGAACGCTTCCCTTGGGAGATTCAGCACGCCCACTGTTGTAAAAGCCAATTAAAACACAGCTATCTCAGCGCCAAGGGAAACATGACTCTTTTCGCGGGAAAAAACTGTTTCTAAAAATAAATTCACTCGGTTGACTCAAGGAGTTAGTGGAGAAAGAGCCCCCCCCCACGACTTGATGAGCTCCTGAGTAAGATGAATAGCTTGCTTGGGTTTCCACAAACACAAGGTTAAAACCGAAATGTTTGTCTCGTCAACCTCTTGAGTCGGTAGAAATGTTGGAGATAAACTTGCCATACACTTACTAGAAGAGGATAAATTATAAAACTGTATAATCATTTGGAGGACCAAAGTCCTCGTTATTTGGATGTAACGTAGCGCCGGCATTTTCCCGAGCATGCAGCTTCGATCTTATTTTTGTCCATATTTGGGCATGAAATTGGTGTCCTTAAATCCCTAGCTTTGTTCCAATGAAAAGAGTTGCAAGTTTCACGCTTCAAGGTCACGTGCTTCTGCTAGGACTAGAAATCCTCAAAATCCTAAACAAACCTATACAAAATCCAGTCAACATATACGAGGCCACTATTTCTATCTTTTTTCTCAATATTTCAGAAGTCCCCTCGCAGCATTTCACTTTCTATTTTTACTTTTAATCAACGACTTCTAATACAAGAAATAATATCTGGGATATGAGTTGTGGAATTCTTCGCTCTTCTAGTACCTGATAGCTTTTCTCCCAAAGAAGTCCTTAATACGCAGCTGCTACGACGGCTTTTGGCATTAGTTGAGAAAAACAATAGACCCAATGGATCCTGACCCTCAAAAAAAAGAGAGGCTTACGTCCTTAAGAGAGCCATTAATGTCATTCATTATGTGCCAGAAATAACATGAGGCTTGTTTACAAAGGCGGAAGCACATTTTCCAATACATTTGAGCAATACAAATCCAGTAAGAAGGAAAAACAAAACTTATTAATCGGCGAAGAGAATTATCAAGAAATGGCTTCAAGTAAAGATTAAAAGACAATATTCTGATAAATATTTTGAGTGGCCGGTCAATTTGGGCAGGAAAAATGCTGTGTACTGATGGTTTTCGCACCTTTTACTCTTTTCTTTTCTCTTGCTTTCTGCTTCCGGAAAATTTAGTCCTTGCACGAAGCGTTTTCTTAAAATCCTATAAATGTTTAAAAAGAATGGAATTACAACATCTGCGTATGTTTTTACCGAAGACTTTCTACCGTATTGCGACGCATAACAATTTTGGCAATCTGCTTTCCCCTCAAACTTGCACCCCAGAATTGAAATGCAAATCTTAAGATTACTGAAAAAGTAAAATAGACATACAAATTCCAGGTGAAAAAAGTTAGTATTTAGTTCTCATTCACCGAGGCGGCCCTCTTTATAGGAGAACCTTGACGGAGGTTGCTAGTACAGAACTTGACGAAGCGAATGAGGTCTGCACCTGCGACTGTGGTCATGATTCTGCCATACCGACCGACCTAACTCGGTTAATTAGATATGTACCATATGGCCAAACAAGAAATCAAAGGGACAAAAAATAAACGTCTCAATTTTGGACTTCACTGTTTCGCGTATCTTTCTCGGTTTACCAGCTTCCTCGTTGAGATCTCTTGGTCCTTCCATTTAATATTACTAATTGGAACAAGCCATTCGGATTTGTTCGTATTTTTTGTTTGTAACCTTGAGGACTAATGAGGCAAGATCGGTTTGACAGTGGCTAATATCGATTTTAACCAATCAAACTCTTTAATTTGGTCGTTTCCTGTCCTTTGAGACACCGATATATAATTTGAAACTGCACGCATAATCTGATAATTTAAAGTCGGTTTTCAGTAATGATCAAGGCTGTGCTTAAGATATTTTGATGGACCTGCGAGAAATGAGCGTACCTCATTTTGGAAATGTCTGACCAAATTAAACCACGGTGTTTCACTTTTAGGTGAAAAGGGCTCCAAGACGAGATCAAGGAAGGACACTATAAGTAGACAGTTGGCAAAAGACAGAAAGCGAAGCTTTGGAAGAAAGTTTGAAGTGGACAAAGATTATCCGAGGAAGAAAACGAGTCTTGAGAACCGAGCTGAGAGAAAAGATTCCGTTCGCTAACACAAGCAAATCAGAAAGATGAAAGACAATTTGTCAAGCGACAGCAAGGATATTTCCTATAAATGCGATTTCTCACTATCCGCCAATGGAGGAACGCTAAACCAGTCACCTCTCGTTCGATCTGTTATCATCTCCATCGTACTGGTTAACATCCTGGCGTGTCCTCCCACCGTCGTTTTGAACATGTTAGTAATGGTCGCTGTAAAAGTGAAGTCTCGACTGAGAGCCCACAAATCAAACATATTAATTGCTACTTTAGCATCGACTGACTTTGCTGTAGGACTGTTTGTTCAGCCAGTTTTTATTGTAAATTGGATCGTCATCCTTCTGCGTAACTCGTTTCAAGGGGTGTGTTTGTCGAAGATCTGGTTCAGGGTAGGGTTTAGCACTCTAAGTACTGTTTCTGTTCTCCATTTGGCCTTACTAAGTGGAGAACGCTTTCTCGCTTTAAATCGTCCTTTCGTACACACCAGTATCATCACCACTACACACTTGCTGTTTGCTTCCGTTTTGACATGGTCTATATCCCTGTGTGTAATTATTCCCATATCCTATACCAAAGTGGCTAAATACACAAATATTGTTGTAAATGGTATAGCAATGATATTGATCATTTTCTGCCACGTTGCAGTTTTCCGCGAATTACGTCGGCATAAACAGCGCATTGCAGCTCTTCAAGTTACCCAAGAAGAAAGAGCACGCTTTGCAAGGGAGAAAAAAGCATTTAAACTAACAGTAATCATTGTAACTGTGCTAGTCTTGTGTTTTTTGTCCTTTGTCGTGGCTCCTGTTTTTGTTTTTCAGAACCCAAGTGGAATGCCTTGGGAGTTAGTTCCAATTATTAAGGAGTTATCGATATCAATAATGCTATTAAATTCGTTACTGAATCCAATTATTTATTCGATTAGCATGAAACAGTTTCGGATCTCATTCGTAGAATTATTGTCCAGAAATGTTAACAGGGTGTGAACGCAAGAACTGCGAATTATCACAGCGCCAAACGATATGGACAATCACCAAGCAAGACACGAACCTGACGAATGAAGTCAGTGATAAGTAAAAGGGAACAATGCTGAAAAGGACATGCAGAACTGAAAATAGTTTGTACAAGGGAAAGGCACAACTTTCATTTTCTACTGATCTAGTCATCTTTAGGTAATACTCTGTGTCGCAAAATGTTAACGGTATAAGGTAAATACGGCTGATTTCCTCGATTCTCCTTCCGGTGAACTTTCTGATGCAGGCCATGCAAGATAAATATTTCTCAAAAGATAAGCAATGTTTATTTATCCAGTAATCTCTTTAATTTAATCAATAAAAGTAGACAAAACAATTATCTATGGGTATTTGTGAGCGGATCAGAACAATTGCATGTAAGTTTGTGAGCCATAAAACAGTAAATGGAAAAACAGAATCACCAAGAAAATCCTTATTGTCACTTCTGAATGGCTGGACAGTTTCGTCCAGGAAGGAACTTACCTATCCAGTTGTTGTCATTTTACGTTTGAGAACTAAAAAAAAATCCTTCAATAGGTTTCGCCGGATAAGATGAAATAGATACACATATTTGAATACATTAATTAAGAAACACTTTCCGGAAACCCAGACAGGAAAACTACCCCGCCATATGAGTGTTATATCCTTTTAAAGGATGAACATGGAAAATTCTGTAAGGGGTTGATTTTCAATTAACAGCTTCTTAAAATCTATCTGAGTGCTCTAATACCAGGCTCGATTACCAGCCTTTCCAGGTGATCTGGTGACGTAATTCGGAGGACTGGGAAGAAAAATTTTAACGCCGTATCACACAACCGCGCATGGCCTTCGGTGTTGTTTCCAAACTCCCTGCAGCATTTCCATCGCCAAAACTCAACAAATCATTCCGTGTCTACCACATTTCCTGTTACTGGGTTATAAACTTATGATCTTCAGTATTTTTTGGTCTCCTTTATTCATGATAACGAAATAAAATCGTTCTGGTTGTGGGGTCACAGACTAAAAACTAATCATGGAACATAAATTACGATTGTTTAAATCATACTCTAAAAAAAGACATATTTACATTAGAATTCATAAAAAAAAAATCCGAGCAGCCAAAGTTTGTCCTTAAACACTAAAAAGTAAAGAATAATTTGAAAGCCCATTAATACAGAGACAATGTTTCATTCTTCAGAGAGAAGCTCATCAATTAAGCGGAGCCTTTATCTCCCATACTTGGCCATGGAGTCAACTCTTTCTCTTGTAGATTTATTCATACAACGCTTTCCTTGGGAGATTCAGCACGCCTACTGTTGTAAAAGCCAATTAAAGCTCAGCTATCTCAGCGCCAAGGGAAACATGACTCTTTTCGCTGCAAAAAAACTGTTTCTAAAAATAAATGATAAATTTACTCGGTTGACTCAAGGAGAAAGAGCCCCCCCGGCTTGATGAGCTCCTGAGTAAGATAAATAGCTGGCTTGGGTTTCCACAAACACAAGGTTAAAACCGAAATGTTTGTCTCGTCAACTTCTTGTGTCGTTAGAAATGTTGGAGATAAACTTGCCATACACTTACTAGAAGAGGATAAATTATAAAAACTGTATAACCATTTGGAGGACCAAAGTCCTCGTTATTTGGATGTAACGTAGCGCGCGCATTTTCCCGAGCATGCAGCTTCGATCTTATTTTTGTCCATATTTGGGCATGAAATTGGTGTCCTAAAATCCCTAGCTTTGTTCCAAGGAAAAGAGTTGCAAGTAACGTGCTTCAAGGTCACGTGCTTCTGCTAGGACTAGAAATCCTCAAAATCCTAAACAAACCTATATATACAAAATCCAGTCAACATATACGAGGCCACTATTTCTATCTTTTTTCTCAATATTTCAGAAGTCCCCTCGCAGCATTTCACTTTCTATTTTTATTTTTAATCAACGACTTGAAATACAAGAAATAATATCTGGGATATGAGTTGTGGAATTCTTCGCTCTTCTAGTACCTGCAAGCTTTTCTCCTGAAAAAGTCCATAATAGGCAGCTGCTACGACGGCTTTTGGCATTAGTTGAGAAAAACAATAGACCCAATGGATCCTGACCCTCAAAAAAAAGAGAGGCTTACGTCCTTAAGAGAGCTATTAATGTCATTCATTATAAGCCAGAAATATTATGAGGCTTGTTTACAAAGGCGGAAGCCCATTTTCCAATACATTTGAGCAATACAAATCCAGTAAGAAGGAAAAACAAAACTTATTAATCGGCGAAGAGAATTATCAAGAAATGGCTTCAAGTAAAGATTAAAAGACAATGTTGTGATAAATATTCTGAGTGGCCGGTCAATTTGGGCAGGAAAAATGCTGTGTACTGATGGTTTTCGCGCATTTTACTCTTTTGTTTTGTCTTGCTTTCTGCTTCCGGAAAATCTAGTCTCTGCACGAAGATTTTTCTTAAAATCCTGTAAATGTTTGAAAGGAATGGAATTACAACATCTGTGTATGTTTTTACCAAAGACTTTCTACCGTTTTGCGACGCCTAACGATTTTGGCAATCTGCCTTCCCCACTTGCACCCCAGAATTGAAATGCAAATCTTAAGATTACTGAAAAAGTAAAATAGACATACAAATTCCAGGTGAAAAAAGTTAGTACTTAGTTCTCATTCACCGAGGCGGCCCTCTTTATAGGAGAACCTTGACGGAGGTTGCTAGTACAGAACTTGACGAAGCGAATGAGGTCTGCACCTGCGACCGTGGTCATGATTCTGCCATACCGACCGACCTAGCTCGGTTAATTAGATATGTACCATATGGCCAAACAAGAAATCAAAGGGACAAAAAATAAACGTCTCAATTTTGGACTTCACTGTTTCGCGTATCTTCCTCGGTTTACCAGCTTCCTCGTTGAGATCTCTTGGTCCTTCCGTTTAACTAATATTACTAATTCGAACAAGCCATTCGGATTTGTTCGTATTTTTTGTTTGTAACCTTAGGACTAATGAGGCAAGATCGGTTTGACAGTGGCTAATATCGATTTTAACCAATCAAAGTCGTGAATTTGGTCGTTTCCTGTCCTTTGAGACACCGCAATATAATTTGAAACTGCACGCATAATCTGATAATTTAAAGTCGGTTTTCAGTAATGATCAAGGCTGTGCTGAAGATATTTTGATGGACCTGCGAGAAATCAGCGTAGCTCATTTGAAAATGTCTGACGAAATTAAACCACTGTGTTTCACTTTTAGGTGAAAAGGGCTCCAAGACGAGATCAAGGAAGGACACTATAAGTAGGCAGTTGGCAAAAGACAGAAAGCGAAGCTTTGGAAAATAGTTTGAAGTGAACAAAGATTATCCGAGGAAGAAAACGAGTCTTGAGAACCGAGCTGAGAGAATAGATTCCGTTCGCTAACACAAGCAAATCAGAAAGATGAACTCCAATTTGTCAAGCGACAACAAGGATATTTCCTATAAATGCGATTTCTTTTTATCCCCCAATGGAGAAACGCTGGACCAGTCACCTCTCGTTCGATCTGCTATCATCTCCATCGTACTGGTTAACATCCTGGCGTGTCCTCCCACAGTCGTGTTGAACATGTTAGTAATGGTCGCTGTAAAAGTGAAGTCTCGACTGAGAACCAACAAATCAAACATATTAATTGCTACTTTAGCATCGACTGACTTTGCTGTAGGACTGTTTGTTCAGCCAGTTCTCATTGCAAATTGGATCATCATGCTTGTACGTAGCTCGTTTCAAGGGGTGTGTTTCTTGACGATCTGGTCCAGGGTAGGGCTTAGCACTTTAAGTACTGTTTCTGTTCTCCATTTGGCATTACTAAGTGGTGAACGCTTTTTAGCCGTAAATCGCCCTTTCGCATACATCAATCTCGTTACCACCACACGCTTGCTGTCTGCTTCCGTTTTGACATGGTCTATATCCCTGTGTGTAATTATTCCTTTATCCCTTGAAAAAGCGGCCGTGATATTCACAAATATTCTTGTAAATGGTATAGCAATGATATTGATCATTTTCTGCCATGTTGCAGTTTTCCTTGAATTACGTCGTCATAAACAGCGCATTGCAGCTCTTCAAGTTACCCAAGAAGATAGAGCACGCTTTGCAAGGGAGAAAAAAGCATTCAGACTAACAGTAGTCATTGTAACTGTGCTAGTCTTGTGTTTTTTGTCCTTTTTTGTCGTAGCTCCTGTTTTTGTTTTACGAAAACCGAGTGGAATGCCTTGGGAGTTAGTTCCAATTATTAAGGAGTCGTCGATATCAATAATGCTATTAAATTCGTTACTGAATCCAATTATTTATTCGATTAGCATGAAACAGTTTCGGATCTCATTCGTAGAATTATTGTCCAGAAATGTTAACAGGGTGTGAACGCAAGAACTGCGAATTATCACAGCGCCAAACGATATGGACAATCACCAAGCAAGACACGAACCTGACGAATGAAATCAGTGATAAGTAAAAGGGAACAATGCTGAAAATGACATGCAGAACTGAAAATAGTTTGTACAAGGGAAAGGCACAACTTTCATTTTCTACTGATCTAGTCATCTTTAGGTATTATTGTCCAGGAATGTTAACAGGGTGTGAACGCAAGAACTGCGAATTATCACAGCGCCAAACGATATGGACAATCACCAAGCAAGACACGAACCTGACGAATGAAATCAGTGATAAGTAAAAGGGAACAATGCTGAAAATGACATGCAGAACTGAAAATAGTTTGTACAAGGGAAAGGCACAACTTTCATTTTCTACTGATCTAGTCATCTTTAGGTAATAGGGAGCTTAAGCACGCGCGTTTTTAAGACGCGGACGGCAACCGGAAGAGGACATTTCGCGTGGCAGGAGAGTGGTGTCTCCCAGATTTTTATACTAATCAACTCTAATGGAGAAAATATACTTAGCAATATAAACATGGTTGTGTGACGACAAGTTAAAAGGGGAAACGGCTGACTTCCGGTTGCCGTCCGCGTCTCAAAAATGCGCATGCTTACGGTTCCATAATACTCTGTGCCGCCAAACGTTAATAAGATAAGGTATATGCGGCTCATTTCCTCGATTCTCCTTCCGGTGAGTTTTCTGGTGCAGGGTATGCAAGATAATTATTTCTCAAAAGATATTCAATGTTTCTCTATCTATTAATCTCTTTAAACTAAGCAATAAAAGTCGATAAAACAATTATCTATGGATATTTGTGGAAGGATCACTATGTAAATTCGTGAGCCATAAAAGCGTAAATGGAAAACTAGAATCCCCAAGAAAATCATCGTGACGTCTAATTGGCTGGACAGTCTCGTCCAGGAAGGAATCTGCCTATTCAGTTCTTGTTATCTCCGCCGAGTTTTACACTTGAGAACTAAAAGAATTATCCTTTAATAGGTTTTGCCGGATAAGATGAAATAGATGAGCAATTAAGAAACACCTCCCGGAAACCCAGACAGGAAAACTAACCCACCATATAAGTGTTATCTCCTATGAAAAGATGAACGCAGAAAATTTTCTGAGGCTAATGTTCAATTAACAGGTTTTAAAAATCTCTATCTAAGTGCCCTATCACTAGACTCGATCACCAGCCTTTGCTTCGAGCAAGGAGCACGCGCTCCACTGACTCGAGAGAGCTGCTGAAATCGAGCCTACCCTGACAATTGTTTCAGTTTCCTCGTTGCCTCTCATTATCAGTCTCTGTATACCCGTATTTGTTTTTCCTTTGAAAGGCTTAATGTGCTTGTTTGCACACTGTAATCAGTAGCTTGATACAGGAAAAGAAAAAATGAGAAAATGAATTTTCACAGATGTCCATCCCATAACCCTGAAGTGTCTATCTCTCTAATTGCAAATACGCGTCCTGCCAAATGATGGCCAATCAGGTTAGGGCCTAATGATCGCAAATCTCCTGATTGGTCCTCAATCAAATAGAGTGGTTTCAATGACGTGATCATTAACCTTGTTTTTCTACCGAAGCAAAAGAAAACGTTCGCATGATAATAGAGCTCAATTCCGGGAGGATGAGTTGGGGACACCAACATGGCCGCCCTTCCATTGTTTAGGTACACCAACATGGCCGTTGTGACGTCACGTGAAAACAGCCGCACGAGGGATTGCTCGTGCTAAATGCAAAATCGTGCGCTGAGCGCAATGCCAATACCTTTTGTTCCCGCAAATATCTGGTAGTAGCCATTCTAAAAGGTTGTGACAAGAAATAAGGTGAGACACTTAGGTTTGTGTATGTAAAATGCCAAACGATCTTTCTAAAGTTTTAGTAAAATTAAAAAATCTGTGAAGAGAGGGTGTCACCAGAACAATTTATGAAAGCTAGCCATTTCGAGTCGGCGCTTAGACCTAATCACTATAGCTCAGTGCCTGACCCAGCAGTTATTCTCTGCCTAAACAGAGTGTTGTTTATCTGCCAACGCGGGTTAACACTGAGGTTGTCAGGTATTGCCACGAAAATTGTCACGAAGTGTCTCACCATATTTTGCAGC
Organism: Montipora capricornis; assembly: GCF_036669925.1. Lineage (NCBI taxonomy): Eukaryota > Metazoa > Cnidaria > Anthozoa > Scleractinia > Acroporidae > Montipora > Montipora capricornis. The sequence continues at coordinate 5,410,419 of NC_090893.1, read as the reverse complement.
GGGATGATCTATTCCAGTCATACCCTGTTCTAAAAATAGACAGTACCGTACGGTAAACTGATGGGCATTATTCCATCCATATCGAGACTTCTGGGTCTTCGGAATTTTTTGGTCTCCTTTATTCATGATAATAAAATAGAAGTTTTTCTGTTTGTGGGGTTGCAGACTAAAAACTAATAAACATAAGCAGCCAAAGTTTGTCTTAAAAGACTAAAAACTAAAGAATACTGCAATTTGACAATTTTTATTCTTCAGAGTAAGAAAGGAGCTCATCAAGCGGAGCCTTTATCTCCCATACTTGGCCAAGGAGTCAACCCTTTCTCGAGTAGATTTATTCATAGAACGCCTCCCTTGGGAGGTTCATCACCCCCCCTGTTGTAAAAGCCAATCTCCCTTGGTAGATTCATCACGCCCCCTGTTGTAAAAGCCAATCTTCCTTGGGAGATTCATCACGCCCCCTGTTGTAAAAGCTAATCTCCCTTAGGAGATTCATCACGCCTCTTGTTGTAAAAGCCAATCAAACAGAACTATCTCAGCGTTAACCCATTGACTCCCAAGGGTTCCCCATTGACGAGTAAAATCATCTGGCCTTTAGGCCGGTTTAGGTGTCTAAGGGTGGGGAGGCGCGGTGGCTTCATGGTTAGTGTCCTCGACTCCAAATCGAGTTCGGGTGCTGGCTGGGGACATTGTATTGTGTTCTTATGCAAGACACTTTAGGCCCGTTTCAAACGTCGAACTTTACATCTGCCGAATCTAATGCAAATGAGCGAAAACAATAGATTTTTCTCATTTGCATTAGACTCGGCACATGTAAACTTCGACCTTTGAAACGGGCCTAACTACCACCCAGGTGTATAAATGGGTACCGGCGAAATGCTGGGGGTAACCCTGCGATGGACTGGCATCCCATCCAGGGAGGAGTAAAAGAAAAATACTCATAGTCGCTTCATGCCACAGAAACCGGGATAAGCTCCGGCTCTGATGGGCCACTTGGCTCGTAAACAGACTTTTAGTTTTTCAGTGAGTAATCAATTAACCCATTGACTCCTGGGGTTTCCGCATTGACGAGTAAAATCTTCTAGCATTAAACAGAGTAAAATACCAAGACTGGCTGGTTTAGGCCGGTTTAGGCGTCAAAGGGTTTTTACGGGAAACATGATACTTTTCGCGAGAAAAACTGTCCCCAAAAATAAATTTACTCGGGAAAGGGTTGATTCAGGGAATTAGTGGAGATTGAGGTTCGCATTGATGAGCTTCTGAGTAAAATAAATAGCTTGCTTTGGTTTCCACAAACACAAGGCTAAAACCAAGATTTTTATCTCGTGAACCTCTTGTGTCAATGGCGAAAATAAACTTGCCATATAGTTACTAGAAGCTAGAACAGGAGAATATATAATAAAGACTTCCTCTTGTGTTTCCCTCCTTAGGGGAATTAATCCTGAAAAGGATTATAATAGACCATTTTCGATATACTAAGGAAAGAAAAAGGAAGGGAACTTTATTTAAGTGTCTAGTCGTTCTAGCGCTGGAGCACTAATTGGAGACACTGTAAACTGAAATTAACAATGAAAGCAAATCAATTCAAACGTTGGTTTTTGAGAGGAGCGGAAACCGGAGTACCTGGAGAAAACATCTCGGTGGAGAGTAAAGAACCGACAAACTCAACCCACCTATGATATCAAGTTAACAATACGAACTTCAGTTTTTTGAGATAAGCTGGCGTATATGCCGTTGCCATGGCAACATGAATAAATGTAAACAGGCCTTTAAAATCGATTTTGTTTACTTGCAGAAAATCTGGTCGTTAGATTTTCTTTATAATTTGCGAGCAAAATGCTAGTAACGATGCTCACAAGTTAACACTATTTTAATAAGCATTTGACAGAGAGATCGGTAATTATCTCTTGTTGAAGGTTCACTGGAATATCTAAAATTTCCTCTGTTAACGTTCAAATTTTTCCAATACTCCAGTTACTTACGTCCTAAAGTATTTTCGTGCCGAATTTCGTTAAATCGTAATGAGTGGTTCTCAAGAAATAGGCGTTTTTCCGAAAAAGCTATTCCGAATTTAATCGCAAATTTTTAACTTTCTACGCATGCGCTGCATTTAACTGGGTTCTTTCGATAATAAAGAAAAATCTGCGAATTGTGGAGTTCTTTGCATCGTTACCTTTTCTAACATACATTTCTGATAAAAGACTAAGACCATCAAAACACTTTGTTCAATTATGAGGAAAAATAGTACAGATAGCGGAAGCACTGAGCAAATAAAATCATTGCTGTATTGAAGGAATATTTATTTTTTTCAATCATTAAGGTTCGACCACCTTAACCAAAGGTAATGCGTGCACGCCATGCGTTCCTATAATAATTCGATAATTCTACGAAAACGATGACCACGTGACTGTTTTCCCGGAGTTGTTGTTTTAACTCACAACAAAAGACTTGGATATCGAAGGTAGGAAAAGTGATTTTTACTTTGATTAGGGTAACATACTTGATTTCACCTTGATAATATATCTGTGTGCCTTAACATACTCTCGGTTCTTTGGACAAAATATAAGATAGAGTGGGGAAACGCAGTCTTTATTTCTAGTCGGTTCTCGTGGCCTCATGTGCCCTTCGATCAGGCTTTGTACGTGACGGCACTGAAGATGAAGCATTTATTGATACGGTGGAGATTAATTTCCTACATTTTCAACGATAGGGGAGGAAAGGTAAAGAAAGTGCAATGCTTTGCCATTTTGTCTTCATCTCGATATGTAAAACCATAAGCGTAAATTATAAATTTAACATTATTATTTATGGTTGCTTTTTTTGAAAGTCGGTCTCGTATTTTTTCCATTGTCCTTGGAACTACAGCTTCGTTTTGTAGGTATTTTGTCAAGTTAAGGTTACTGGATCCATGAAAACTTATGCGAACGTTTTTTTTAGCAAAGAAATGGCATACTGATCGTGATATAAAATCGAAAGTAAAAGCACTGCCTTGAGCAAGTTGTTTCTTGTCAAATCAATAACGTTCAGCGTGAGGTATTTGTCAACAATGATACCCGTTTGGTTTATTATGGCTCCGTTTTTATAGGGAAAGGGGGATGCAATGGTTGAAAAAAAGTCTTTGTAAATTTGGAAAACATGGTGACCCTTTACACTTGTTCAATTCACGAACAGAGGTAAAGCTGTATCAAATGCGACCGTCATTCCTGTTAAGTCACAGTAATACATGAAGGTAGTCTGTCCCTACACCTTACCCTTGAACTCAGGTGTCGCTGATCTGAGGTGATGCACAACATCAGATAAACACATGACTTAAAACTTCGGGTCGTGCAAGACATATTTGGTGGTAAACATGGGGGGATCTGGTTGCCTCATGTAAGTGGCATGGCTCAGACGGAAGTCTCACCTGATTAAATACAGTACACAGTATGTAAATCATTAGTAACAGGTAGCGACGCATTCTCATTTTCTATTAAACAACTCCATTCTTATTTTTTGTAGGAATAAAATCTGATGTTAAATGTTAGGCAATTTGGCCCTGACATGACTGTAAGGTTGTATAATCAAAAAATCTACAGTCTGTAGTACTACTGATGTGATCTGTCAATCTTTTTGTATTGAGACACCAGTTTAAAATATTACTAGTAATTTTGATAAGATATATTTTGTAATACAGCTGCCATTTGCACCATATTAAGTGCCCCCCCAATAAACAGTTGGAATTAGTGCAAAGCTCTTTGCTCATTATATAGTCTGATCTATTGATAAAATCATGAGACAAACAGAAAAAGGATGAAGCTTTGAAATTTTATATGAAAATTGGGGTAGTCTTATAATTATTTGAATATGGGTATTTTGAATATGGGCTTTAAAATTTGACACCAAATAAAAAAACTGAAGACCATGTATTTGGGCAGGTTTTGAGAAGGGATCTTCCAAGAATTCATCATCTACTTACGAGAAAAAAGGAATTTTAGAATCATTAATTTTCACTTTCAAATTTCCAGGTTGCTACTATCTTTATGTTATTTAATAGCATATTAATATGTTATGGTTGCCGTGTCGTTAGTGAACAAAAGATTCCAGTGTCGGAATGATACGTCAATAATACAGTGTAACATGTCACACTTTTTGAAAATGGTGGTGTATGGGAATTGTACAAATTGAATTGACTCGGGATACTTGGAAAAATCCAAGAGCTCCTTTGCAGGAGTTAAAATTACTGTATGACCTTCCAAATACTACATGAAATTCTAATAATAATAATAATAATAATAATAATAATAATAATAATAATAATAAAAATAATAATAATAATAACAATAACAATAATAATAATAATAATAATAATAATAATAATAATAATAATAATAAAATATGGAAGTCAGGGCTAACAGAATTGATGCGAGAATTGTGGACAGAAAAGAGAAGAAGGTGATCCTTATTGAGATGAGCTGCCCTTGGGTTTCCAACAGAGAACAGAAGGAACAGGAGAAAACTGACAAGTATGCAGCGTTTAGATGGGAGATGTGCCAACAGTTCCCCGGCCACACTATCACACAGCTTAATGTGATAGTTGATGTACTAGGAGGCTACTCTATGGAGACGGCGGAGAAAGTTAGGAAGTTTTTAGGTTTGGATAGAGGGAACGAGGTTTTGTTTAATATGCATAAGGCAGTTTTATTGTACACCCTTAACATAGCAAGGTCATTCAAGGTTTCGACGAGTTATTAAGGAATATAAACTCTTGTTCCTTTCTCAAATGTTGGTTCGTTAGTTATCACCAATTGGTATGTAAATAGGTTTAACAGTAGGGATTGTTACACAATAGTGTAACCCTTAACCCTTAACATAGCAAGGTCATTCAAGGTTTCGACGAGTTATTAAGGAATATAAACTCTTGTTCCTTTCTCAAATGTTGGTTCGTTAGTTATCACCAATTGGTATGTAAATAGGTTTAACAGTAGGGATTGTTACACAATAGTGCCTTTTCCTACTTATATTATTTTGTAAGCATACTTATGTACTACATACTGCATAACAATAATAATAATATCATCATCATCATCATCATCATCATCATCATCTTCAGATGATGATGAGAAGTTAATGATCTTATCTTTAAGTTTCTTTGGGATAACAAGGGAGATAAAATTAAACGAACTGAAATGATAGCAGATTATCAAGATGGAGGGTTGAAGATGTTAGATATCATAGAATTTAATAAGGCTTTGAAAATTACATGGATACTTAAGTATATTTCTGATGATTGCCAGTCTAAGTGGAAATCCTTCTTCGACTTCTATTTACTTAAGTTTGGGGGTAAATTAGTTTTTACTAGCAATTTGGCAAGAAAAGATGTTAAAATCCTGGATATAAAAAATACTTTCCTCCGTGAACTTATTGAGTTGTGGTCAGATTTAAATTTTAAAGAGTCTTTTGCTTCATGGGCAGAGTTTGGTGCCGAATCCATATGGAACAACTCAATGATTAGAATTGCTGGCAAGACTATTTTTTATAAGCATTGGTTTGAGGCAGGTGTGTATAACATTAATGATCTCTTGACGAGCGATTCCAAGTTAATGACTTACAGTTGCTTTAGAAACAAATGGTGCCCTAACGTTTCCTTTCTTGAATATTACGGAGTGGCTTCAGCTATTCAGTGTGCTTTTAAGACATTAAAATTGAGGCTGCCAGACCACCCAAACCCAAAAAATATATAATTTGGCACTGCTAAATTCTTCCAAAAAGCCGAGCCAACTGGCATACCAGATCTACAGAGATAAGAAATGTACTTGCCCTGAGAAAAGCCAAGCGAAATGGCTTAGGGACTGTGAATCTGAAGATGTTTTGAATCTTAATTGGAGGTCTATATATTTGTTGCCTAGGAAATGTACATTAAGCACAAAGCTCAGGAACTTTCAGTTTAAGCTTCTTCACAGAAGAATCGCCACAAATTCCTTTTTATTTAAAATTAAGTTTTCTGACACAGACTTATGTTGCTTCTGTCAAAATGTCCAGGAAACCCTAATTCACTTGTTCTGGGATTGTCCTGTGACAAATGTTTTTTGGAAAAACATACAAAATTTCCTGATTTCAGTTAACCTGATCCAAACCTCTCACGTTTTAAGGAAAACTGTGTGTTTGGGTCTTGTTGAGGAAAAAGGTGGAATTTTAGTTAACCACTGTTTACTTTTAGCTAGGTACTATATTTTTAGATGTAAGTTCAACAATACTAAGCCTTCGATATTAGAATACCTTTATCAGATTAAAAGTAATTTACAGTTAGAAAAACAGATCTCAGTCACAATAGGAAGGCAAAAAGCATTTGAAAATAAGTGGCACAAAATAATTCAGTCGCTGTGACTGTCTGAATGTTTTTCTCCTTTTTTTCGCCCCTCTGTTATTTTTTTTCTGGCTATTGTCAGGTAATTTGTTATCTAATCCGTTTTGCCTCCCCCCCTTTTGACAAGTAATAGGTACCCACTTATCGATCACTGTGAAGTAATATTGTAATCTGTTTGTAACGTTTTTCTTCTTTTAAGTTTGTTAAGTAGTGTATGATGTTTTATGTTGTTAAAAATAATAATTATTAAAAAAAAAAAAAAAAAAAAAAAAAAAAATCATCATCAGATGGCTCTTTGGATGAGAGGTACCCTGCGAGCAGAGTCTCTTTTGATCTTCCTAGATAAGTCGGGAAGCCGCCTCGACTTTCTTTGATTTGCCGCTCATCCAAAGAAATGGATGAGTCAGTCCAGTTTCGACTTGTCAAACCTGTTTTTTTTAATTTGTGCGCATGATCAATCCCCACGCGTCATCAATATTTTTTAAATCTACAACAGCGTGACAATTTTTAACTGTCTGAATTCCCATGAGTATTTCCTCCGTATGTCGGTTACAGAAACTAGTTTGCCAGAATTGAGAAACCCATTAATTTTTCCAGTAAAAGTTAAAATGGCAATTTAAAAACTTGAACGATCTTGAGTTTGGAAGGAAATGATTCCTTGGTTAGAGTTGTTCGAAAATATCCCAACTGTTTGTTTTGGTTTTGTGGTTTGCGGTTACTAGTCACGCGTGACTGACTCCGGACTACGTTTGAATTTTTAACGCATGCTCAACACGAAATGTCGAGGCGGCTCGCAGAGTCTTCTTTCCTCTTCCCGACTTATCTAGGAAGATCGAAAGAGACTCTGCTCGCAGGGTAGATGAGAGGCAGTGGATCGAAAAATTGGGGATTTGGGCAAGAATTGGACTGTTACAGAAAACTATGGTATTGGGAATGGCCAGAATTTTAAGGAAGGTGCTTGACATTTAAATACCAGGAGAGTGCCCCCAGGGGACCCTTGGTTATTTGTTATTACTTGCTCCCTTGGGAAGAATGTCGACACGAGAACAGCCAGAGGTCAGAGCTAAATGGAGAATAATAATAAGAATAATAGTAATAAATTATCTGATCTGATCTGATCTGATTAGCAATTTGTCAGGTTTTTTTCTCAGGATTCATACTCACTCTGCCCTTTGTCTCTTGCTGGTGCAATGAGAAGATCTTTCGAAACTCACTAGCAAAATCCTACAGCTTTGGTTGCAGGGTCTTCACTTACCTTTCTCGGTTTCTAAAGTGCAACTCATCACCGGACTAAGCAAAGCCGTAATTGGAGATTCCTCCACCTCCACCTCAAATGGCCATCACAGTTTGAAAACCTGGAGTTGAAAATACCAAAATGTGTGGTCACCATTCCACTACAACCCCCTGCGACTAGCCCTGAACTTGTTGTCCATGAAAGCCAAGTAGCCGGCAGTTCAGCCACAGCAGATCACCAGACAATGCTACTAGAATTCTTCAGTCTCTTTATAGCCCAGGCACAACAGACCTCAATTCAGCCTTCCATCTGATACCAAGCATCAAGTTCCCCATTATTGAAAAATTGGTAAATTTGAAGAAAAGCTCCCCGTGAAACCTGTTGGCCAACTGTTGGATGATGGTCGGCTGACAGCTGGTCATCTTTCGGCAGTAGTTTACCAACAGTCAGCCAACAGTTTTATTACAGCGTTTTGTAAAAGTCCAAACTCTCCTTAAAGTGGGGTTTAATTTGTCACTGCCTGATAAAGTTGTGAGAATGATGGTAAAAATTATTATAAATAATGATATTTATAGGAAGACACACTTTTATTAGACATGATGAATTTAAACTTAGTTGATGTGGTTGAATAAAGGAAATAAAATTAATGAAGAAAAAGACATAATTTGTAAAGAGGAGAGGTAGAGGCACATATTTTAAAACTTAGACCCACAGTGTGTTTTTGCCCTTTCCTGAAATTAGCACTTAGTATTTTCAAAGGCAAGAATGGCAAGGAACAAACAGCTGAAATCACTTGGTTCCCCCTATTCTGTCAATAAAGTTTTTTTTAATAGCCTTGTGTATTTTCAAGCTTTGCCTTTGCTCTCTTTTTTGTGTTTCACTTTAGGCATTAGTTTGTTTCACTACACCAACTGAAATTTCTGATGGTCCCTTGGGTGTAGTCATGTCTGTGGTGTTAATCGACATGTACTAGTGACGCAATGTAACCTTATAGGAGAATTGATTAAAAGGATCCTCAGTAGATCCGCCTGCTTAGCACTATTAGAAACCATCGCAAAGTTTGCAGCCTGACTCAGCCAGCAGAAGGAATTAAGGAGCGCTTTGCAAAGCTCTTCAGTGGCCTGGGTTGCATGGACGGAGAGAATAATTATGAGATCAAACTGACGTCATCGTATGAGCCCTTCAACCAGACCACACCGAGACGTGTTCCAATCCTCTTGCTGCCAAAAGTCAAGGGAGAACTGGACCATATGGAAACAATGGGAGTGATTGAAAAGGTAGATGTGCCTACAGAGTGGTGTTCACCCATTGTAGTAGTCCCAAAGTCAAATGGAAACGTCCGTATATGTGGTGACTGTACTTCGCGAGAATCATTCAATGCCCACAACAGAGCAAACACTGGGAAAGCTGGCTGGTGTGAAAGTGATATCCAAGCTGGATGCCAACAGTGGGTTCTGGCAATGGAAGTTGAGAGAGATCTCAAAGCTGCTAACTACGTTTATCACTCCATGGGGCTGGTACTGCTATACGCGTCTACCATTTGGTATTTCTTCCGCCCCAGAACATTTCAAATGGAGCATGCAAAGAATCCTCGAAGACCTACCTGGTGTGTACGGGGCAAATCAAGCAGAGCACGACGAAAGGCTAGAGGTGATCCTAGTTAGACTCCAAGAAGCAATCATCACACTTAACGCCGAGAAAGGTGAATTCTCAAAGGCGACTGTTCGATTTCTGGGCCAACTGGTGGGAAAAGATGGAATCCGTGCTGACCCAAGCAAGATAGCTGCAGCAAAGTACTTAGCTGAACCGATTGATATACACGAGCTCAGAAGATTTCTGGGAATGGTCAACCAGTCAGGAAAGTACATTCCAAACTTGGCTGAACTCACCCACCCACTACCTGAACTTCTCAGAAAGAAGAATGCCTGGATCTGGGGGCCCCCAGCAACTTAGTGATTTTGAAGGGATCAAAGAGAAGTTGTTCCACGCCAGCACTTGCAATTTTCAATCCTTCCCTCAAAACCACGCTGTCTGCCTATGCATCATCTTACGGTCTGGGTGCTGTCCTGACCCAAAGACAAACTGAGGGGATTGGAAGCCAATAGTGTTCATATCTCGCTCTCTCACTCCAACAGAAAGACGATACACCCAGATCGAAAAGAAGGCTCTAGCAACCACTTGGGCTTGCGAGCAGTTGGCCGACTATCTAATTGGCAAAAAGTTCCTTGCGGAGACAGACCACAAGCCGCTAGTTCCTATCCTTGGTTCAAAGAATTTTAATGAGAGGAGATGTCACCCAGAATCCAGCGGCTTCGTATGCGACTGTTGAGGATCGACTTCAGCATCTCCCATGTCCCAGGAAAACACCTCAGCACCACTGACGCACTCTCCAGAGCACCCATAGTCGAGGAAACCAAAGAGAACGATCCAAGACGCGAAGAAGAAATTAACCTATATGTTCATCACATATTTAACTCCCTCCTAGCTTCCAACACACAGCTTGAGCGGATTAGAGAAAAACAAGCAGAAGACAAAGTCTGCCGGCTAAAGGAGTACTGTGGCCAAGGATTGCCAGAACGACCCAGAGTTCCAGACGCACCTACTGGCAAGTCAAGGATGAACTTTCAGTCGTCCACAGCTTGCTTCTTAAGGCAGACAGAATCGTCATTCCGACATCCATAAGGCTGGAGATCCTAGACTGCATCCATGACGGTATGTGTGGCCAGGTCTTGGTCAGCAAATTGTCAAGCAATGCCGCCCGCAAGTGTACGGAATGGAGGCCAAATAGCAAGGAACCCTTGATCCCAAGTGCAATTCCCGATAGGCCTTGACAAATGTTCGGCACGGATATTTGCTATGTCAAAAAATGGCCCTATCTGATTGTGGTGGACTATTTCTCAAAGTTCATCAAAGTCAGCTAGCTAGCCTCACTCAGCTCCATGGAAACAATGCGAGCCCTCAAATCGGTATTCTCTCAACACGGGATACCAGACATCGTGCGCTCGGATAACGGCCCTCACTATGACGCCGCAGAATTCTCCAAATTCGCTAGAGAGTGGGAGTTCAAACATGTCACGAGCAGCCCTCTCTACGCACAGTCTAACGGGGAAGCAGAAAGAGCGGTACAAACTGCAAAGAACCTGCTACAGAACGAAGAAGACCCTGCCAAAGCTCTTCTGGCCTCTCGATCCACACCGCTGCAAGGTGGAAAGACACCTTCCGAGTTACTGTTTGGCCTGCAGATAAGATGTACACTACCTTGTATCCCAGCAGCCCTTCAACCCAGCTGGCCAGGAATAGAGGAATGGAGACAGGAGGAGAGTGAATGGAAGATAAAACAGAAACAGAACTACGATTTGCGACACAGAGTCAAGGAATTGGTTCCCTTCCAGCCAGGCAAGCAGATATGGATTCATGACAAAAACAGACCAGCTACAGTCAAGAACTGTGCGCAGGCTAACAAGCCACAATCTTACCTGGTAGAGGCTTCCGGCAGTATCTTGAGGAGGAACTGGTCCACTCTTCAACCATATGCTGATGAGTGGTTGAGCAGCGATGAAAAGCCGTCAACCAGGGACGACAAGCCGTTACACAAGGAGGACCGACCAGCTGCGCCAGAACTAGCCGTTATACTAGAGGACTCTGTCATGCGTATGTGTTTGGGATGACTGATAAAGCCCCCCCCCCAAAGACTTGACTTGGTCTTTCGAAATGTTTCAGTTCACTTTTTTTAAATTTTTGCAATAAGAATATTAATCATTTAGTAAAATACTTGGAAAGGGAGATGTGGTGTTAATGATTTACTAGTGTTGCAATGTAACCTTATAGGGGAATTGATTAACCCTTTCACTCCCAATAGTGCCACTTATAGATGTTACTCTGTCTAACGCCAGACGATTTTACTCGTCAATGGGGAACCCCACGGGGCTGAAAGGGTTAACAACAGATAGATTCACCCAAAAACTATGTCCCCATTAACCCTTTCACTCCCAATAGTGCCACTTATAGATGTTACTCTGTCTAACGCCAGACGATTTTACTCGTCAATGGGGAAGCCCACGGGGCTGAAAGGGTTAACAACAGATAGATTCACCCAAAAACTATGTCCCCATTAACCCTTTCACTCCCAATAGTGCCACTTATAGATGTTACTCTGTCTAACACCAGACGATTTTACTCATCAATGGGGAACCCCACGGGGCTGAAAGGGTTAAAGGGATATGATTCATTCTGATCTATAATATGGTTCGCGTGGTTCTCTATTAGAGTAATTGTACAATGTCCACTTACAGGTCTGCCATGGATACAAATGTACATCCTTTCCAACTGATAAATTGCTTGTTTAGTCCTTCAGCTCCCATTTTATTATGATTGTTGTTAAAAATCAGTAGCTTTTCATTAAAATCTAACCATACGATGTTGTATACTGACCTTGGTAAATTCAATTAAATCTATACAGCATTCATGGAGCCTTCACCTACACGTACGGGGGACGCTGATGTGTGCACTCAACCGGATTGTAAAGAGGATGGCAGTGGAACCACAGGGACCCTAATCAAGAAATATGAGCTGGGTGCAGCATCTTCAAAAAGTGTGGTGGTTTTAAAGAGGAGTGATGTCACAATAAGGAATGGATGTGTTTTCATGCCAAACACAATTGAAATGGCTCAGATAAAGAAACAAGAGAAAGGACAATTCAAAACTAATATGGCTATTTCTTCAAGAATGACAGATAGGGACATCAAGAGGGTTTTGGTGGAGGCCTTTCCCCTTCTTGAAGGTCAAAGGTAATGGAGTTGTTTGTAAGTCATGTTGGAACAGTTACTGTTAACGCGTCAAAATCATGCAGACATACATGTATAAAGTTCAGGGTTCTCAATAAGTTTTGGAGTAGACGGCTTAAATATAAAAGTAGGCGGTGGGAGAAGCGAGTTCCACTTGTTTATAGCAAGTTTATGACCGAAAAGTAGACGGCTCTAAATTTAAAGTAGTCGGTTTTTTAGCCGGCTGCCGGCACTTAATGAGAAGCCTGAAAGTTTGGGTGTTAATCCCATAACTACCGGTAATCTTTTTTTAGTTTGGCATGTTTGCATGTCTTATTCATTTGTTGGCGTACGGCTGTATTTAATACAGTCATAAAGTGACCTCTTGAGTACTTATACATATTAATAACCATTTCTCAAGTTCTTTTTTTGTTTAAATTTCAGTTTCTATTGTGCTGCTGCTGTTGACAATCGCACAAGGTTAGACTTCCATGGAAGACCTCGCATCTGGGATGGACTTTCCATTAGGAGGAAGATAAAGGGCAATTCAGCTCTTTACATTTTTACAGATGAGGTAAAAATATTTATTTTCAGCCCAATATGTCTCCAGATCGCTGTGTTACCTTTTAGGCACAATTCAATGTTGGGACCACACGGACCACTTTTTATTAAATATTTTTCTCACACACAGCTGGGACTGATCATAATGAAATATTACAGAAACAGCTCTATATAATTCTAGGTACATGTATAAATAAGGGTCATTGTGTTATTGTGTTGTGTTGTATGAGCCAAGACAAGCCAACTACATGTAGGCAGCTTGACCTTTATTGACACAACCAAAACACTTTTTGCAAACTGAATGGAATGTGATAAACATCCCAAAAAAAATACAAAGCTGGACATTTAAGACTCATGAAATGTGGGTGGGACTGGAGCAAGTCAGGCAATGGCAAATGCAGAAAAGAAACTGAGCCATCAATAAACCATGTGACGTGAAAGATCCCCCACACACTGGACCCCATTTTCCCAGCTGTGTGTGAGAAAAACATTTTTATTTTATTCGTTCCTCAGCCAGCGGAAAAACTCACTTATGAATGATTTGGCCTATGTTTTCAATGAGAGCAAGTTAATAAGATACTGCGACACAAATTTATGCTCTTCACGCTGTACAGTAAGTGTTAATAAAGCTCATTTATCTTCAGTTGCCTTGCACGTATGCCTCACTTGCCTCACAGATGGGACAGTGAAAAATGCAGACTGCAGACTGTGTAGGCCTTTTTTAAAATGAAAATTTGGTTAGCCTGAATATCAATCTGGTTAGCCCAATTAAGCCTAAATAACATCCAGGTTAGCCTGTTTACGGTTAACTCTCAAAAATAGTGAGGGTAACACCATACATGTATTTTAATATCCCTGGTCTACACGATCTGCACAGTCTGCATTCTGTGTTTTGGCATGACCGCTCACAGATTGTGAAGCAAGCCAGCAAGGCTTAATAACTAATCATGAAATAAATCGTTGCCAAAACCAGCCCTAACCTAACCCTAAACCTCCTTTAGGCTTATTTATCCACAATGCCAGTAATACATTGTTGTAATACTCTCCTAGAACATAAAGTAATTAGTGTGCAAGCTCACAAACATGTAGCCATCACTAGGAGCTCCTGCAAAGATTCCAGGGCTGCCCCACATCGTCCTGGGACTGGCTGCCGATCAGCATTGTCTCTATTTTAACTTTACCTCACTGAATTTAGCCGCACTTTATGCTACTTTTAATAAAAATAAATTTTATGTTATGTTGCTCCATGAAATTTCATGAGTCTATAATTTATTTGTACTTTACATTTGTTTCAGTCATCCCTTAAACGTTCTTATGATGAGATTACAAGGGAAGAGAATGAGAAGTCTGAACAGTGTATGAGGAAGGAAATGGACCTTTCAAATGCCTCAAGACTTTTTGCTTGTTCCAGTAAATGTCTAGAATTAGGGCAGCAATCTACTCCCACTTTATTTGCTGTTCCTACTGTGGCATCTACATCTAAGAAGGTTTTGATCAACAGCTCCAGTGTTGGACAAGGAGCAACACATCTGTCTCAAGGATCAACAGTTTTGGAAAAGAGCAATAACTTTAATCCACCTGAAGGGCCTTTCCTTGTACAGAAACTACACCAAATTTCACCAATGACGGGGTGTTTTTTGGTTCCAGTATCAGCTCAGCAAAGTACATTTGTGGTGTCATCTGCTTTGCCTTCAAGTGAATCGAGACACCAGGAAAAAAGTAATACTACAGATGTTAGTTTGGAACCTGCATCTTTGTCACAGACTACTCCATTGGGTAATGAATTGTTCCAACAAAAAGTCATTTTATATTCGACTTTTATTCCGTAGTTATGGAACCTTGGGACTACACTTCAGGTGATAAGGTGGACTGTCGGAGTTACACACTACTATATGTATCATGGTGGTCGGCTGTGATAGGTGCCCTTGAGGCAGTTAGCAGTTTAAACGTCGCTGACTACAACCTAAGTGACTACATCATGAGACAAACAATCATACGACTTGTTATTTATTTACAACAAAGACCAATAATCACTTATTTTACGATACACAAAAATGTTATTGGTGTGGTGACTGTAAGCTGCCAAGTGGAAGGCACCCAATTTACAGTTTTGCCATCAGTCTCTTTCCCTTTGTGTAACTTTAATAATCTTTGATCTCAAGTCACCCCAGAGTTCACTTTTCTCAAAAAAACTTTCTTGTGTGCAGGTGCAAGTACAGTCATGGCTTCAGCAGGCGATGTTCATCAAGGAGCAGTTGTTCAGAAAGCTAATATTTCCAGTAAACAAAGCACTTGCAAGGAAATAGGTGACAGCAGAAGTGACACAGAACATGTCGAAGGGCCAACACCCTTACAAAGTGTGCCGCATATAATGATATCATCAGGGCTATCGCCTAGAATGCACAACTTAAATATTGCTGACTCAAGTTCTATGCAGTCACGCAAAGAGCACCATGTTGAGAAAATTACACAGAAAAGAGATCAAAGTGCTCAAACAAGAGAGAATAGTGAAGAGACTTTCAGTGATCTTCCCTCGACAGCAACAAGTGCTGAATGTTCGACAGTCATGGCCCTTAGGGAAGCAAATTTTTGGCATGTTGCCAAAGGCCAATTTGCAGAGACAAGGGAGAAAATCTTGTCTGAAGATGAGGTAACATGGGCCAATTTCCACGTTTCCCGAGTGTTTTAGGCCACTCATTTAGCCCTTATCAGAGTTACATGTATCAGGGGTTTTGCCACATAAACGAGGCTAAGCCTTTTAGGGGTCATTTTTTATTGAATTTACCCTGAAGCCTGTTTTGCATGTAGTTTGAAACAAAAGAAGATGTGCCTGCAGGCTCAACTCCAATAAGGTCCATTGGTTTATTTAGTTTAATTAACAACTTACTTAACATTACAAATTGCCTCATTTCAGAATTCGTATTGAAACTTTTGGCAATTTCTTCTAAGGCCCATCACAAGAAACATCACATCAAAAATAGTACATGTATTAACCGTCACATGTATGTTGTACCAATGTTTGTAGTTGTTTTTTTTATTTGAACTGTCTGGATAATTATTGCTCCTGAAGAGCTTTGAATAGAGTTTGGGGCTTTGATGTCCAAAAGTGACTCAATGAATTGACGTACTGTGACCTTTTTACCTTGCATTTAGGTTATTATGCAATGAAAACTACCCAAAACATGATTAAATGAAAGGTTTTTCGGTTATCTTTATGGCTGTCTTTTAAAGTACTATTTAATAAATGAGCAGGAGTGTTTTATTGGGTTTAAAACCACGAGGCAAAGGTGAGTTGTTTTAGACCGGATGAAACACAACATGCAAGCTTATTGAGTGGCTTCCAAAACATTTTACAAGAAGCGTGTCCCTCTGGGGTCCAGACAAATGTGAGGGGAAGATATAAGCATACAAGAAAAACAACCAGGGCCTCATTACTACATGTATTTTTTTATAATAGAGAATTCTAATTAGGAGTGTTTTATTGGGTTTATAACTCAAGCACATGATGTTTTATCGGTGTTAGGCTGTTAAGCTCATGAATTATTATTGAGTTAACTTTTTAAACTTATTTTTTAATACTGTTAATGGAAATTTGCTTGTAAACCCTGTGATTGGCAATCTAATAATTTAATATAAATTATACAGTGTATTTTAATTTATAAAAATTGTCTCTCTCATCCATTACTTCTATACAGGCAAGGTTGTCTGACTCCGGAATGGAAGCAAGTGACCACATTGAAGGTACTCTTTTAAATGGATGCTTTGAAAAAATTGCTGTAAAATGTGAGAAAAATGTAAATGTATTTTCGATTGTGGAAGTGCACTTAACTATAATGCAAGTTTATGGTCTTGGCGTGCTGACCCCACTTCAATAATGGGAAGCAAATTTGAAAGGAAATATAACTCGATAAAACACCCCAAAGGACAAGAGGCAATGAGTTTAATTATGCTTGTTGCAATTAAATTAATCAGGATGTGAAAAACTTAAACAAAGGCAAGCTAAACAGGCACATACTCCACTTCAATTAAGTGAAATAATAATTCAAAGGTAATATAAGATGATTAAAATCCCCAAGTGTCAGTAGGCAATGAGTTAATTAACTATGTAAAAAGTGTGTTTAGAATTTTATTCAGGACATTTTAGATTGTGAATTCAATTATGTGAGATATCAATTAAAGTCAAGGGAGTTAACCACGTACATGTAGAAAGCGTGTTAGAATTTTATTCAGGATGTTTTAGAAATTGTAAAATAAATAAATGCACTTACAGTAACTATACATTGTATCATACAAGTTTACAGGGACTCCCGTTTTTAATAATATTAATAACCTGAAATTAACAATTCAAGCAAGTTTCAACTTAGTCTAAAGCTCCAATCGGCTATGTACAGACTGTAGAAGCATGCTAGGCTGCCAAAGAAAAATCCAGCCTTTAATGTCCAGAGTGGGATTTGAACCTGGTGCAACTATGTGCAAAGCTAGTCAATTATTTAACCACTAGAGCTCTGAGCCTCCTCCGTTTTGTTCATATTGTAGTTTTAATTTTAATTCATCATGATTTTCATCTACATTTTTGTGACAGAAGGCGACAATTCAAAATCTGAAGTAAGGTCTGCGGGTGATTTTGAAATGGAATCCAAGGAAAAACATCCGAAACAGTAGGTTTTTGCTTAAAGTACATGTATTACCACTCTGAATAATTTTTGAAATCAGTTATAAATTGATTATAATCTTCCAATATTGCATGGTGTTGCATGGCGGTACTCCATGCTTACATGTACATTGTGTACAAATGTAATCAAAGTTCATGCCCACTGAAAACCATTTACCATTGTCTCCTTCCTCGTTTTTTGCTTGATCAGCACTACTAATTGCATCACTTGGCTGTACTTATTCTCAAGATTACTTAACATTGATTTCTACATACATGTAAGTCACACATGGAGGTTGGCTACCCAGGGGTAATGTAGGGGCTGGAACCGCTAACCCCAAAACCAAGTAGGTAGCATGATGAAGAGCCTGTCCTACCTGCAATATTCAAACGAGAGCTAATATCACATCATCATTGTCCATTCTTACTAGAGTACTGACCATTTTATTGTCATGGATGGGTAGATAAGAAATAATTATTGGGAAGGTGATTTTCTCAGGCAATGAGCAGTGAAGAGGCGGAAACTGCAGGTGGTCATTTAGGGAAGGTAGGAGGGAGGGTCGCAAGAGCAGAGTTCATCAAAAGATAATGCATGTTTATATTATTCTTCATTGCCTTCATGTCAAATACAACTGCTTGCCACAAAGAAGTTTTCCCTGATTGGAATGCTTGAGTTGAAGGAGTCCCAATTTCAAGTGCTTTTGATCTTCTCATGCCTGATGTTAGTTGTTCCCTTGATTTCAAGAACAATGGAATCCACTTCTACAATAGTTGTTCCACCTGACTGCTTTTAAATGTACAGGCTATAACCTTGCTTTTTGTTGGCATTTTCAGGACAACTGGAAATACAGATGCACTCCAAGACAATTCACATCCTTTTGAAGACACATCAGGTTAGTTGTAAATTGTGCTTATAGCACTAATAATATGATATAGTTGATGACAGCAGCATTGTGTGTTGGGTGCATCAGACTTTGTTCTGGTGTCCAAGTCCTGCTTTTATCAAAAGGTGGAGGATGTTCTGGCTAGGCAGTCCATGGTTTCAAAAAATATTAATCTTATCTTCCAAATTAATAACCAAGTCATCAAAAGCCTGATGTTCAGTGATCTGACATTGACAATTTGGATGAATTGTCAAAAATATCTTCTTTAGAGCTCAGATATGACCTACACCGTTAGCCAGATTCAAATCCCTCACAACAAGGAGACTCTGGCTCTGTATCAAAATGCAATAAATAAATTAATTATGTGTACATATGAAAATTATTATTATTTTTATGTGCTACATTGCAATTATATTTTCAGCAAGTAAACTTGCCTTTCTTTGTGATGTGGCCTTAAAGGTTGGCATAAAAGATGAATCAAGTGAAAAAAAAGTGGGTTAATGTGATTCCATTTTCCATTCTTTTAAATAACTTTAAAGCTGGTGAAACACGGTTCAATTAATATTCTGCAACATTTGTCACTTAAATATTGTACCATGTTGCAGCCTGTTCAATGACAATGTTGCTACTTGTTGAATGGCAATAAGCACTGCACATTCAACTCAACTTTCGTCAAACAAGAATTACAAATTCTTTCCATTTTTGGCGGCAAAGCTGGAAATGGCCTATGTCGAAAGGTTGTTGTCATTGTGTGGTGCGAGCCTTGTTGACCTTGGTTGCATTCAAATAAAGACGATTCTTAACCATCACATCTTGCGGGCGTCATATTGAATCTTCTAAATCATGTGAACACAAGACTGGAAAACGATTGGTTAGGGGCCATTCAACAAATGGCAACTTGTTGAACTCATCTCTAATTCGTTTGAAACAACATTCAAGATGTTAAACGGTCTATTTCAGCATTCAACATTGCACGACATACATGTTGAACATTGCGTGACACAAATTGCATGACACACATGTTGAACAGGAGTTGCAACATTTGTTGATCAACAAATATTGAACCGTTTGTCACATACATACATATGTACATATCACTCCCCATAGGGGTTTTTCAGGGCCAATGAAACACAATAAATGAAACGACCGAACAGAACAACAGCAACAGCAACTGCTAAGAATCTCAACCGGCCAGAGGCAAACCAGTTGGCTATTTACAAGTGCAGCTGAGAAGTTGAACCAGTTACTACCAGGATCACCATTTGAAAATGACTTGCCGCACAAACATTACAGAGTCAAATGCTGGAATTAATTACTATTTTAATTAAGCAAACCTTGTGGCCATATTTTCTAGGCATTTCATTTCCAGTAAAGTTCAACATTATAATATTTGAACTGCAGCACAAGGTATCCCAAGTAAAGGCTTGCAGAGCATCTTTTTAGCAAGTTCATGCAAAGTATTCATTGATTCAGCACATTGAAAACAAGGGGTCTCAAAGCTAGATGGACATCTACATGTATGGTCATGTTACGTGCTATCAAGCTGAACAATAATTTTTAACATGACGCAAAAATTTTAAGTATCCAAACATAAGGGATTTAGTAAAATGTAACGAAACAATATTATTATTCCATTCGCACTTGTTGGAAATAAGATGGATTATAGCTCCTAGCACAGTGGTATGTGCCTTGTTGGCCATTCACCATCTCATATCCAGTGTGCCCTTATGGAATAATTTTTGTTAAATACCGGTATATCCTGTAAAATGTCATGTCATCACTGCCCTGTTGTAGAAACAAAAGAAGGTAATGAACAATCTGGGTTTTTCCTTTACTGACACTTGGTGGCCACGCAGTAGGTGACATACAAATCAAGGGCAGATAAAGATTGTGTGAGCCAGGTGGTGTGCAAAATTTGTGACATTATTACTTGTTGGGCTATTTTTGATGGAACTGATGAGGCTGTATTGTGACACAAAAGAATGTCTTCCCATTTTCATTGCTGTAATCATGTGTGTGTGTGTGTGTCTTAGATAATAATTATTATTTCTTTTCCTTTCACCCTATCGTCTTTTGACATACGTACTGATTGGTGAAAGCAGCCTGTTTTTTTATTTTTTCTCTATTTATGTGCAGATCAAATTACCATCCATGGAGGAGAAAACAAGTAAGATGATTTATGAGCCAGCTTTAACTTCTTTTGCAGAGAGAACATAAAGTTCTTTGTTTTTACATCAAGCTGTCATGCGGGAGGTCATGGGTTCGAACCCTGACCGGATCAACACTCAAGATCTTAAAATAATTGAGGAGAAAGTGCTGCCTTTGTAATGACATCTGCAAATGGTTAGACTTTCAAGTCTTCTCGGATAAGGACTATAAACCATAGGCACTGTCTCATAAATATCTTCTATGTTCATAAGTTCCCTGTGGGACATTAAAGAATCCACACTATTCGAGAAGAGTAGGGCATGAAGTCCCCGGTGTTGTGGCTGTCCTGTTCTCTCCAGCAGAAGTGGCCAGCTTGGTGGTGATGTCTCTAAAAAGGCTTATGGTGTATGAGGCCATCTAAGCAGAAACAGCCAGCCATCAGTCAAAAAGGAACTTTGTAGAGTGCTGGAACATGTTGATGTAGATGTGGATGTCACGAAGTGTCCCCTTACCTTTCTCCCCAACTTCAACATTACTTGTGTCACAGAATACAGACAGTTAAATAACATCATAAATTGTCCCTCAAATGCTGCTCATCGAGCAAGGATAAACGGCTGCATTTACCCTAAGCTAAAAATAATTCTAACCTTTATCCTTACATTGTTGTTGAAGATACATGTTGTAGGTAGCAGAGGCTTAGACTTACAGGGACACTTCGTGTTAGATGTCAAAATTGGGTGCTCATCTAATTTGGCACATTTCTGGAGATAAGTGCATTGCTTACTGCTGTCTTGTGACAAGTTGTGTGACACTTGGTCACGTGTAGATGTAGCTTGCCCTCACTCCGGTGTTGTGCTTTTCTACATCGCATGATTGAGTTGTGTACGCTCGTACTAAGTAAAAGAGTTCTTGTACCGAATGTCTTACATGTCTGACTTTTTTTGTTCTTTTTACAGCTGATGTAGCTATCTGTCCAATGAATGGTCCAATGTCGGTAAGATTTTCGTAGTGCTTTTATTGCAGTCTTTTCATAAATCTGATCATCAACTAAATGGGTGATGTACATGCATGTGCATGATTCCAAGAGAAACAGTCTTACATCTAATCAAACTGATCATCAACTACTGCACTAAAATTAGGAGGGGAGTTGTCCATGCTGTTTACTGATTTCCAATAGTAGGGCTAACGCTCACATGGTTTATATAGGCAGAAAATTAGCACTTCACATTACACTTTAATCAGTTAAGTCTGTTGAAATATAAGTGCTACACGACCAACGTTTGCAAAAACGATTGGTTGAAAAAGTGGCGCGAAAACTTTAAACCAATCACTGAGTGAAGTAATGCAAGACCAAAGTAATTCACTAATTACCGTACTTTCAGCACTCAATTGAAAACTGCTCTATGATGACTTCACTCAGTGATTGGTTTAAAGTTCTCTCGCCATTTTTTCAACCAATCAGAAGTGAAACCATAACCAATCGTGGCTCGCGCGTGCACATTTTCCCGTGTTTTGTGTTGGTTACATTTAATTATTTCGAGTTTTGATTGGTTTACCGGGTTGTCTCTGTCCTTTTTGATTGGCCAAAGTAATTACTTTGGTTTTGTTTTTTTTTATGACACTTGATTGAAACTCGCTCTAGCCACAGATTTTGAGTAGTTCTCAAAGGAAAAAGAGACAATAAAACAAGAGACCGACAGAAACCTGCCGTATGGCATAAACGTGATGCTGAATATCGTCAACTGCTGACCGGCTGGCTCAGTTGAGTGAGCATCGAACAACTGTGCAGGGGAGGTTGCGGATCAAAACCCTGGCCAGACCAACACTCAGGGTCTTAAAATAATCTAGGAGAAACTGTTGCCTTTGTTATTACATCTGCAAATGGTTAGACTCTCAAGTCTTCTCAGATAAGGAGGAAAAAAAATTGGCCCTGCCTTGCAGCCCTTCAATGTTCATAACCCTGTGGGGTGTAAAAGAAACCACACACAATTTGCAAAGAGTCGAGCACAGAGTTCCCTGTGCTGTAGTCTGGTATAATTATCATGGT
Organism: Montipora capricornis; assembly: GCF_036669925.1. NCBI lineage: Eukaryota > Metazoa > Cnidaria > Anthozoa > Scleractinia > Acroporidae > Montipora > Montipora capricornis. The sequence continues at coordinate 5,387,791 of NC_090893.1, read as the reverse complement.
TGGGAGGGTAAATGCTGGGAGATATTAGCTACTTAAGCAATAGAGGACGTTTTCCATGTTTCCATAACCTCATCTAAACACGAGGGGGAGTTGGGAGAATTCGAGACAGTTATGCAAACCCGAGACACAGTTGAGGGTTTGCATAACTGTCGAGAATTCTTCCAACTCTCCCAAGTGTTTAGATGAGGCTATGGAAACACGAGAAAATGTCCTCTATTACTTTTATAAAATATTTCTCAAAGATTATTTCGACAAATTAAGGAAAATGCTTGTTTGTTTACTTCTAGATTGAAACAGATTTTCTTGATACACACTCATATTTCCTACCAGCCAATCAAAACGCGTGTCTGACAACACAACCAATCAAAATTCTTGTGATGTCAGAGCCGTGTTTCCATACTCTCATCTGAACACAGCTATTAACCAATGAGAGTGTGCGTACTATCTTAATTATTTTATAAACCAAGCTATTCTAAAGTCCGAGAGTAAGGAAAGATATATGATGTCTTTCTATCAATAGTTACATGATTTATACTCTCCCATACAAACCCATGCATCTGTTGAAGATAGCATCAGAGTGGAAGATATTATCAACATGGCAATATATAAATCTCTCTTGTGTGACATTCCCCTTTGCAATTTACCAAAGCAATATTTGAGATTCATATGGGCTCTGAGAGAATCATCAAGCTAATTAATTACGTACATTTTGTTTTTAGGGTGGGAGTCCATTTTACATATCACTGAATGAGTGTCTTCCAGGTGATGTTAAGTCAGCTGTTGCCATCTTTGGTGCTGTGGGATCTGCCGTGTTACGGAGATTGGACGAATTCAAGTTTGTTGGCCTTAAGATTCCCGGTGAGTAGTCTTGAATGATCCTTGCATCATGCGGTAATGTAAAAGACTTACTACAGATTTAATGTTATCTTCTTCCTCCATATACTTTCACTCAACCATGTCCCAGTGTTAAGGACAGAGGCGGCAAGAACCCTGAAACTTAGTTATAGACCCTCCTTAATAAAAGTCAAGTATTGATGCACCTCGGACATACAAGCAATGGCAAAGGTAGTTGGAACGCAAACGCAAGGATGGGCTTGAAAACCTCTCAGACTTAGGGTGCTTTCCTTTTGTCAAAACTGGCAGGCCAGACACGTCATTTTGCAAAGAAAATGCAACAATTTGAAGGAACACTTGCACGATAATCCCTCACATTCTTATGGAAAAGTATATATCATCCTCGAGGTTTGTTAATTTGAAGGCGTTGTAGAGTTGTTCCTCCCAAATGCCCGGTCTGGCCGGTCAGTTCTGTCAACTGGAAAGCGCCCTAACTAAGCATAATTGTCAAAATTTCACTTAAAGCTTCAAGATAGAAGTCTCCCTACCCTCAAACAATGTTGAAAAAGAGTATGAAATGTCTGTTGACGATTGTCAACATTGTTATGGGGGTGGGGGGGGGAGGGGGGGAGGGGGCAATTATTGAAAATAAGGAAGAAAACCAACCCAAAAGGGTGAGCTTCTCGAGACTTTTGCCACTGATTGAAGGTTGATGCTCATCTAGGTTGGAGAAGTACGGCTGTAGATTAAAAATTTACAATTCAAGGTTTTTCAAGATTCCTTGACTTTTTCAATTGTCCAATTCACCGAACCAGAGTAGCATCAAAGTTTGTGAGTGAGTGAGTGAACTGTCGAAAGTAATTACGCGATTACAATTGCTACGCTTTAGTGATTGGTTTAAAAATCTGGCGCCAGTTTATCAACCAATGAAAAGGAAAACTAAAACCAATCGCGACTTGCGCGCCCGATTTTTCCCGCGCTTTGAGCAAGTTACGCGGAATTGCTACGAATTTGGATTGGTTCATTGTGCTGTTTGCGCCTGCTGTGATTGGTCGAAGTAATTACTTTGGTATTTGTTTTACGACACTCAATTGGAAACTACTCTATCTACACTCTAACTGGTGACAGTAGCTAATTTCAAAAAAAGATTAACATTAACTTGAAAAAGTTCTAGATTATATACCTTATGTATGATGGTCAACCTCGTTGCTGTCTGAACGTTAACTTACGTTAATGATGCACAAGTTTTCTCGTAAGCCGGGAGGACGAACGTACTCTCTACGTTTCTCTTCTTTTCTGTTCGTGTAGGTAATCGCATGAATTCGAGCGCAATTTGGAATAAATGAGCACGAGTAAATTTTTTCAAAGACGCAAAAAATATGGGCGAGTGCAATTTGTAGTCTGAAAAAAATTACAAGTGCTTATTTATTCCAAATTGCACGAGAAAAGTCATTTGATTACCTTATAATAATATACATGAAAAAATTCGAGATGGTTCAGCAGATGCAACGCACGCGTATCACGCAATCAAGGAAAAATTGCGCTATGAATTGCGCCATCCAGGGCTCGCATTTGATTGGCTATCGATGCAACAATTTCACCTAATTGCACTATTTCACTTTTCCGTAGTCTGTTTGGGATTAATTGACGTGCTTTTAGCCAATCAACGCGCTTTAATTTTTTCGTGTATATTATTATGCCCAGAACAGGTTACTTCCAGAGAGGTGGGAGGTGAATTGTTTCACCGCTGCGCCATCCTGCTCTTGCAAACTTTGGCATAAATACAGTACAATGCAATACAATACATACTTAATTGACCCCTCCCCATAGGGGCTTTTCAGGGCCAATGAAACGCAACGAAACGACAGAACAGAACAACAACAACTGTTAAGAATCCCAACTGGCCGGAGGCAAACCAGTTGGCTATTTACAAGTGCAGCTAGGAAGTTGAACCAGGGACTACCAGGATCAAATTCAACGAGTGGTCAGAGCGGGTCTTGAACCCGGGATCTCCAGACCTCAAGGCAAGCGCCCTAACCACTGGGCCACACTGCCTCCTAAAAAGATGAACTTAAAAAGTTCTATCAAATACCTAGGCCAGTTAACAACATCTAGTCAACTAAAAAACAATGCCCCTCCAAAGAGTGAGACTTGAGATTTAACTCTGTATAACGCCAGACGATATTACTCGTTGACGGGGGACCGGTTGAGGCCGGTGATAGGGTTAACACCATCTACGTCGACTCGAAAACTATTTCCCCTTAAACAACACCTACGTCACCGTCTACTCAAAAACCAAGCGCCCTTTAAAGAAGTTTTTTTTTGTAATACCACAGCTGCGTCAGCACCAGGAGTGGTAACTGTTATAGTGCAGGCTTCCGATGGCCAGTATCTTGGTACGACTGTGTTTACGTATGTCGATGAAGAGCAGGAAGTTTTACGACGATTTATCACTAGTGGTAGATTACAAGCAAAGTTTTTTGCCTTTTTGGCTGAAGAACTTAAAGTCCCGCGAAAAAGTGAAACAGACGAGGAGAAAGCCAGATCAAGGTGTTCTTGTAAGTACATCGAATTTTAGTTTAGTATCTCGGTATTACTGGCACAGAGAATATCTGATTGGCAGACAGACTGAAGTTGTGGCTGGCTTGTTTGCTGACGGACCGTTTTTGGACGTCAAAACTGAACGAGTAGCTGTCTATCTGTCGAGTGTCTATCTCACTATGCTTGACAGTCTGGACAAACGACGGACTAACTGTCGAACTAGCCCAGTGGTTGTTTGGTTGACTGGCTGGCTGGTTGAAGGTCTTGAAGTCCTTACCGATTAATTAACTCGTTGATTTTTTAACTCGTCAACCCACTAAAGATAGCGATCGACAAGCTGACAAAGATTCAATTAAACATACTTATTGAATAATGGAGCGATTTTTTGACTTGGCTCCTTATTTCAAACCCGCCTCTTTTATCCGTGACCACTGAGGATTGTCTTCTTAGTGTTACTTGACAGAAATTCAATTTTACCTTGCCTGTCCCAATTGAAGCCATTTTGTTTCTTTAGGTTCTGATCAGCGTGGACTTTCAGAGAACTTTCTTCAACGTTTCCGTCAGCTGGATCAAGGAGTGAGGAAAACAGACAGTTGTGAAGCTAAAGGTGACTTTTCGAACATCCAGTTCTTTTATATAAACGATACCTGGCCATTCCCCTTAAAGAACCAACTGTCCCGCCACAAACCAGTAGAGGCAAGCGCAGTTGAGGCGTTAAACTGGAGATTTCCGAAAACGACCTTTGTTTGTAGTCATTTGACCGCGAGAAATGCGGCAAGTCCTGTGTCATTTAAACACTAGGCCACTCCACATCCACGACAGAATTCCAATATTTATTTGTGAAATAACAATATACAAGCCGTTGGACAGCGACTTTCGGTAACAGTTGCCGAACCTTACGTGCCGTGAACGGGTCGTGCGACAAATAATCACCATACCCCAGTCGTGGAATAAGCAGTTTCATTTGTCCTCGATTATTACACTCTCCCTAGCGTCCTTGCGTCTCGACACTTGACTTAACTACCTGACTTTACAGCATTGATTGTGTAAGGCCTCGTTCACACGTATCCGGAAATTTTTGTCTCGAGTACGGCTTGCGTCCACACGTATCGGGCGAATTCGGTAGCCGTATCCGGAAATTTTCGAATACGGTCTCCAGAATGGAATTTCTTGTCGAATGCACTTCGAATTCGGATACGTGTGGGCGGTTCTATCCGCAAATTTTCGAATACGCTAACGTAACACAATCGGATCCAGTCTTTGCCGGGTTAGGTAAATCGACATGTCGTATTGACTTTGGACTTCAAAGACTCTCACGTGCAACTCCTTTACAAAACATAGAAAATGGCGCCAACGTACGATTTTGTGCATACTCAACAAGCAAAATCTTTGTCAAAACCACTGGGCACTAGAGTGTACCTAGATACGTGTGGACAGTGGAAAAGATTGGACGCGGATATATTTGAGTCCGAAAAAAAAAGGGGATACAAAATTTTCCGGGACGGGGCCTAATGATTCAATATGGTTCACCGTGTGATAAGTTCAGATTACATTCCAATGTCACGCAATTACTGGGGACTTTCCCTGGCGATGTCCATACCACTTTTGGAGTTTCGGCCATTACTTCGCTGGTGCAAGGATCCACCGCAAGTTGAGTGAAGAGAAAGAGAGCAGAGTGCATGGACTCCAGAGAAAAGAGAAATACTCTAGTCTAAAATACAAGAATGTTTTCAACGTATCATTGTAGAGGAAAGTGATTTTCGATCATATCCTGTTTTGCCTTAGGAGTTCCTCATACGTGTCATTCTTATTTCAGATACTCGTAATTATTTGAACGCAACTGGTATTCTTCAGCAATTCCGACACCTGAATCAAATACTGAACCAAGAAGATGACCTCGAAGGTGCAAATTTCTTACTAGTTAATTTATGGTTTATTTCGTTGAATTGGTCAGGTGTCGTCGCTTTTGAAGAATAGGGAGCTTACGAAAGGACGACTCTACAAAACAATAGGTTTAGTGAGCAAAAACAATGGCTCTGCACGCTCTGCACGTACGTTTTACGTTTTGGTACATTTCTTTGTCGTCATCTCCAAAATGACGACGTGAAATGACCAAATTCAAGGTTCTTTGGAGGACGTTAGCACATGACGACGAATTTTCAGTTCTCTCTCTACGCTTCCAACTCACTCATAACAGTTTAATTCCTCGACAGTTACTACACATTTTTAACGCGGAACTACATGAAATAGTTTCGTAGTGATATGAATAACGCGGATTTGTATTTTTATATGAAGTCCTCGTAGCCGTCGTCGTCCTCGTTTCGTAAGCTCCCTAATAACTGTCATAACAGACTATGAAGACTCGAGGCAACTAAAGAAGTTCCAGCCCGTGACAAACGGGAGAATGGAGCTACTGAATGCAATTTCTAAGTTGAAGCCGAAAGGGAAACTGTCGTGGTATTTACAGTGTTTTTAGGTTTAAACTTGGTAGAACAACGCAATTTTTAAAAAAGCACTCAAGATAGGAACCAATCAGTGCTGACCTCTTTGAATTAAACAACTTCTCATTGGTCTTCTTTAGCAGATAACCTAGACGCTGAAAGCGATTTTTTCGCAGACGACGAAGCTTCGTACAGTGGTTCATCAGACGATGGAAACATTTGCCATGCCAAAAGTATGTAAAGGGCTTTGAACTATTGAAAAACGTGAAACACAGTGACACGGCTATCATGACAACTGAAATGTGGAATGCATCATTTCCTTGTTCCTCCAGTCACCCTCTTTTCAACCAAGCACGTTTTCTTCTGCGTGTTGTGTTTAGCGTGTTGTGCTCTAGGTGTTTTGTTCTGTGTGATGTGTTGTGTTCAACGTGTTTTGGTTCTGCTGCGTATTATATTCTACGTGTTGTGTTCTTGGTGTTGTGTGCTGTGTGTTGTATCATGATTCTACTTGTTGTGTTCTTGGTGTTGTGTGCCATGTGTTGTACTCTGCATGTTGTGTTCGGCGTATGTCGTGTCTGTTGTGTTTGCCGGGTCGTCTGCGGTGTGTCGACCGTATATTGAAACGTAATGGCACAATATGAACTTGTGTTAGGTTATATTATATCTAACGTCAACGTTTTGAATTATTCGTCGCGCACCAACAAGCTTGGAAACAAAGTGTACTTTCTCTATCCATAAGACACCATTGTCAAGTCCTGCCAAGTGAGCAGAAAGGACATGACAGGAATCGTACAAAACGCCACGTCTTGCATACGAGCTTTGACTGTAAAAATACGTCATTTGTGCATTTTTGTGAAGTAACGAAATTGAAGTCTGGTGGCGTAACGAGGTCAAAAACATCTCATTTCCCAAATTTAGAAACAGGTAGCCAGCGTGGCAATTGTTGGGATGAAGTGGAGTCCATGCAAGACCTTGAAAACATCCCAACAAGCAATTCGCATCATCAAGAGAGCAGAGGCAGACGACGTTCGGATTCTGTTTCAGGTAAGAGTTGCTCATAGTTTCTCTTTCTACCAGCTCAATGGGCCTTGTTTACTTCACTTACTCGAACACTTTCTTTATTAAGGCTGCATTTCACTAGCGACGGAATCGGATTCGGAGAGGTAAGAGCGCTTATGATCTTGTAAAAACCAAAAATCGGAGTCGGACTCGTAAGGTCGACGGAATCGGAGTCGGAAGAATCCGAACGTTCCCGTTTTCTTCCGACTCCGCTTACGACTCCGTCGCTTACGAGCCAGTGAAAACAAGATTGTCGGAGTCAGAGGCAGAAGCGGCAGAACAAGCCAATCACAATATACGAGACCAGGCTGTTCGATTACTGTCTGCCGCGATAAACAAACATAGCGGGCATGGACGAGAAGATTGTGGAGGCTGTAAGACTTTTCCCCGTGTTATACGACAAGCATGAAAAAGGAATACTTGGCAGGAGGTGGCCAAACAAGCACGCACTGAGGAAAAAATAAAGAAAGTTATTTAGCATCCATAGCTTCGAAGAAGGAGTCAGTAACAGTAATGTTAATCGTTTCAGTGGAATGAAATTTGCGATTTCCGTTGTGGTAGCTGGATAATAACGTGTGCTTTTAGAGGTAAGACGTAAACTGAGCCAGGACCACTTTCTCGCATATCTTCGAAAGAACCGGGAGGAGTTACAAGGGACGGTTGTTTGACGCGATTTCATGATCCCCTTCCTTTGGGAGTGGTTCTACCTCAGCTAATTTCCAGGCGGTACGAAAATTAGATTTAAACAATGAGCAATTGATAATGTCCGTAAGTGCCTGGATAACGTTATCCGGAGAATTCTTTAAGACCTGTATACTGATTATATCCGGACCGGGAGCTTTTTTTAGTGGTGTTGATACGATGATCTTTCTTTTGTTTTCCATGATTATAGTAAGGGCATTTAATTCGAAGCCTTATTCTCCGTGTGAATGAGATCTCGAACGAAGGAAAGGCTGGTGTTAAGAGTTGAATAGCATTAACATTCCCATGTTGTTTGACCTTATCAGCAGTAGTGCTTCCAACCGATGGAAAGAATTCCTCGGCTAGGAGGTTGGTGTCTTCAAGACAAGAAGATCTGGTTGAGTCTTTGGAGGGCAAGCCCTGTCTGATTCTGAGCCTTCCACATGGATCTTACATTTTTTCTGTTTTTTTTTTAATTTGGGTGTGGTAGTAGTTCGAGTTAGCTCCCTTATTTTGCATTTCACCATATTTCACTCGTGTCTCGGAATACAGACAATTAAGGACGGTGCCTACTAATTCAAAGGTATTTTTGCTCCGGTTTATGATTATGCGGGAAATGTATATCTTAACAAGTGTTATTGAAATCGAAAAAGAAAATGGGGGCACCACGCATTTTTCAAAGATAATTCATGAACAATATTTGTAAAAAAGCTTTAAAATACAAAGCCATGTATGGCGTTCTTTCTCAAATTGAAGCTTAATTATCTCTGAAAATGCATGGTTGCCCCCAATTTTCTTTTTGGATACCAATGATACTTACTAAGATCGATCTACTTTCTGTGCATAATTTGAAACCGCGCAAAAATATCCCTGTATTAGCGAGCATCATCGATAGGAAATCCGAGTATCTCGAGATGCGCAGAACGTATGCGCAAGAACAATAGTTGGCACCGCCTTAACGTCACAAAGTGTCCTTTTAAATGCTGCTGACCAAGTAAGGATAAACAGCTGCCTTAACTTCAAGCTAAAACTAACGCTAACCTTTTTTCTTGTTGTTGGAAATAGGTACCAAAGGCTTAGACCTAAAGGGCCTCTTCGTGTTGGATGCCAAA
>NC_090893.1:5351623-5376623 GCF_036669925.1 Montipora capricornis | reverse complement strand
TTTACAGGTGTCATTTCGCCCGTTGCCAAGCAACTAACTTCTCAACTCAGCTCATTACAGCGTTTACCATTGATAAACACAGTACTTATTTAGTGTTCTTTGCAAATAGCTTTAATTGATAGGATTCCTAACGAAAATTGTAAATAAGCAGTTCCTTTTCTCTGTTTACTACTACTCATTGAAAGAGAATTGCACTTGAAATGAATGTGATACCGTGGTTAAGTAAAGAGATGTATGTTTTCCATTCAACAGTGCCGGGGGAGGGGGGAATAGGTGGGGGAATAGCAACACCCTTAGTTTCCTCTTGTCATGTTATGTAAAGTTCCATCTCCTGGGGAGGTAGGAGGTCATGTGATACTTTCTCCGTCCTTACACTTCCCAATAATAACATTTTTCTCTTTCTGATTGGTCCATGTGCAAATATCATCTAAATACATTTTTCTCTGTCGTTCTCTTGCTTTTGCTCCTTCAACTTTTCCTTCCATGATAACTCTAAGCAACGTATTTTGTCTCATGACAAGTCCAAAATATTCTCACCGAACTGAAATCTGGGATAACCTGTAGCCGTGCGAATCTTCGTGGCTTTTGAGTGACTTGAACTCTATTTTTACCAATACTTCTTTTTGTTTTCAGCAGTTGGAGGGCATGACCAGGGAAACGCACCCTACAACAGTAAGAGGAAATCGGTTCGACCTGGACTTACAAAAATATAACGGTTCATCAGCTTTTTTGCTACTGGCTGTTCAACTGAAGAAACACGGAGTTGAAATCCACTCAGAAGTTCAATTCCACCTCCATCACCGGACACGTTCATTAGCGAATTTGACCTCTTTGTTGTAGGCACTCGCTAAATTGGCTTTGCTCTGTCGGTCGTTTTGATCTTTTTAAAGAGGTCTCTTTAAATCCCCTTCCTCGAAGTGAAGGCGTAAGAGATAATACACTGGTTTGCACATGAACGTCCAAAAAACAGAAGTCTGCCGGTACAAACCCGATTAATGTAATCTTGGATAGAAATAGTGTTTGAAAGGGACATTGGAACAATGGAGGTGATAATTGGCGCCCGCACTTTGATAGCAGGGGACTGGAGTCTCCGCTACTAACTATTAACTATGCAACAGCACATTTGTTTGTGTTGTGAAACCTCCGTCACTGTTAAAAGGTGTAAGCTACACCGGGGAACCCCACCTTTTTCCCGTTTGTTGTTGAAATTCAACCAGTGAACCTGGAATAACCTCGAAATACAGTCTTCTGGCACAAAGCAACACTGTAGTGTACCCTCTTGGAGTGTTGCCCACTTCGCATGTCCCGTGCGTGAACATTATTGTATACTACCGTGCAACTCTTCTCATTTCGTTTAGCCAGGAGCGGAACACCTCAAACTATGTGCTTCATTTGACCTTGTTCAGTTCACTTATGTTTTGCTTCGCTGCAAAGTTATGTGGAAGACACAGTGTACAGTTTACAGGACATTTTTCTCGTTTAACTTCCTTTCTCCCTGAGACTTATGATCGTTGAGTTCCAACTTTCACAAGCAAATATAGCTCCTGTATCAGCAAAGGACACTTAATTGAAGCGAACAGGTTGTATTTAAATACATCAATAAACCAGGCCCCAGTTGTTCGAAGGGTGGATAGCGCTCTCCACGGGATAAATCACTATCCAGTGGATAACTCAATTGCTTTTGCTAGTGTTTATCCGTTCGATAGTGATTTTTCCGGTTGATAGTGTTAACCACCTTTTGAACAACTGGAGCTAGACATACGTGTGTTCCAATGCATAAAAAATCAAAACTAAATATACAATTTGACTAGTAATCTAGTTGTTGCTCTTATTCCATATTTCGATATCCCCCTGGCAGACCTGCAAGTGTAATTGTTATTTTGTTCCCCATACCTTTGAGAAGTTTAAAGATGAAACGTTAACTCTGTTCAGGCCACGTGGCCCATTGAGATTACACAGCGTTTATAACATTGGATGGTTATCACGTCTTTTGAAAAATAACTGAACAAACAAGCAATTTGGTGTACAAATTTTAACTCTGCGCAGAAATGCTTTTTGCTAAACCTCTTTCTTTCCAGAAAACGAACTTAAGCGGTAATATATCCTTTATTTATATCATTCCACGATCCCGAATTCGTCGTCTTCGTAACCAGACTCTTATTCAGTTGAATAACATTGGAAGGGTACAAAATTCTTCACAATAGACCTCTTTAGCTTGTACGTGTTGTTTTCCCATTTCAGACCACGTGATATTCTCAAGGGAATTTTCCTTTTGTTTTTTCATAAGTTATGCGTACATATTCACGTGCATAGGACGACATTTGAAAGAAAGTTTTCCCTAGAGTAGCATCACGTGGTCTGAAATGGGAAAACAAAATGTACATGCTTAAGAGGTCTATTCCCCACGTTTTTGAAAAGGAAAATTTTCCCAGTAGTAATTTAACATTTGCTTCATACACTGCGTAGAAATGCATTTGGTTAACCTTATAGTCTTTCCAGAAAATGAACTAAAGCGATAATATATTCTCTATTTATATCATTCCACGATCCCGAATTCTTCTTATCCAGAGTCAAATTTTTAATGACATTGGAAGGGTACAAATGACTTCACAATTCCCTGCGTTTTGGAAAGGAAATTTCTCCAACAATAATTTAACGATTACTTAAAACGCTGCGCAGAAATGTATCGTGTTAACCTGTTTCTTTCCAGAAAATGAACTAAACCGATATTAACACATATTTGTGTCATTCCCACGATCTCGAATTCCTTCTTTTAATGACTGCCATTGTTTCGTTTTGGAAGGGTACAATTCCCGGGGTACAATTACTTTACAATTCTATTTTTTTGAAAAGCAGATTTTACCCGGCAATAATTTAAGCTTTACTTAATACTTTCCCGGTCATTACGGCTTTCGAAAAGAAAGATCTACGGGTTTAAATTCTCTCCAGATTTCTCTAAAGGTTTCTCTTAAGTATGTCGTAATGTTTCTAAATTTATCACCCGATCTTCCGGTTTGTATGTGTACAAGTTCGACTGAGCTATCAGCCGTTGCTATCAGCCAATCATACTGCCAATCATAAGAAGACTATTCACAACTTAACCAATCAGAAACCACACAGAACAGATATCTTCCCACCACCTTCAAATGTCTGGTTCAGTGTTGCAGAGACGTGTACAGAGTGACTTCTTTTCGCGAGTTCTTGTGGGATAATTTTCCATGCAAATCGTTGAAAGCTGCTTTTACAGGTATACCGAGCGGACATGTCAAGACGCGTGTCTGAAGTCGGTGAAGGTAAGTGATTTTTCGGCCGTTTTGATGACGCCTTCTGGCCGTCTGGCCCATTTTCTCGAAATTAATTATTCGTGATGTACAAACTGTGTCAAAATTAGTTCCATAAAGTACTATAAAATGTAGGTTACCGTTTACAGTAAGGTATTTCCTATATTTTTTGGAAAGATTCGTTTGTTTGTCTCTTTTTGATTCATATTAAAAAAGGAAAAGGAAAGGTTTCTGCTTTAATTAATAGGCAGGTTTAAAGTGGCGACCCTCTTCCTGCTAGAGTTTTAATGCTTTTTAATGCTAACGATATGGGGGAAGTTAATTCCTTCATTTCAAGTTTCAGATCTAGAGCAAGAACATTGATCATCATTGATCCTTTTCGGCATAATCACTGAATCAATCACAGTCAGCCACAACCAAAACTTGTCCCTTCGTGTGGTATGGCATAAGTTAGCAAAACATTGTGTTCTCGGTTTTCACATGACGTCACAGCCCCCATGTTTGTGCCCCTAAACAAAGAAACGGCGGCCATATTTGTGTCCCGACCCAATCCTCTGGGAATTGAACTGTATTATTATGCAAACGTTTTCTTTTGTTTTCGTTGAAAGGCATGGCTATTGATCACGTGAGTGAAAACCAACAATATGATTCGATTATAGGAACTGACGGTAGTAATGGGGTGTATGGCTTAATCCGAGATCTGTTAGTGGAGGGTAAAGATGCCTGGTTTGTCAAAGGGAGTCCCGGACGCTATGTTCTCAACTGGTCCAGAGCTCTTGATCGCTATGCAGATTACAAGGCAAGAAAAAATCCTCACTTCAAGAGCAAGAATCTCTCCAGACGAAAAGCAAGCAATGGTCTGAGATCAGCCCTTCTCAATTTTTACAAGAAGGAAGGAGCAAAAGAATACAAGGAGTTCAAGAAAGTCAACGACAAGGATGAAGTTGTTGAAAGGCAGTTTCAAATGCCTCCCAGGGTCTTTGAATCCCTCTTTGGAAATACAGTACCATCTTCAGGTGAAAGTGGACTAAGTGAGCAAGAAGATGAGCAGGAGATAAACAGCATCACATCTGAGGTTGGTCAATGTGAAGGGCAATGATTCCTGTTTATATTATTTTGGCTGGAGCATTGTAACAAAACTAATTCAACCATCACTGGTTGCACAGCAGTTTCATTTGTATAGACTCAGTTAATTTCACCCTGTATGAACTTAGAAAATCGAAACCTTGGCTGATGAAGGACAAGTTGGAATTTGTTTAATTTTTGTTCATTCCGCAAGGAATTAACAAACTTTGAAGGTTTACTCCCCTAATTAATACAAAGGTGGGCCTCAACTGCCTTTATTAAACAATTATGGTACCATAGCTACCAGTACTAAAAAAAAAATCCTGGTCAATAGTTTGAGAAGTTGTTTGCATTCCACCTTGCAAGGGTACTTGAATATTGAGAGTATAACTTAATTACTTCAAGTTTCAATTAAAATGTCTGTATCATTATTAGATCTTGAATGGTTGTATTTTTAAGGGTGACATAGATGCCCAATCAACTCCCAATTCAAGTGACCATGGATTTGATGAAACTATGGATTTCTCTTGTTGTGGTAAGAATGATGCATGCATGTTTTCAGTTACATTGAAGCTGTCCTTATAGTTCCATCAAATATGTTATATAACGTCAAGAACTGAGCTTTTGAAAGCATGCTTGGCTCAATCCTGGATCTTTCGATGGACAATGAATGGCATTAATGTCCTGGGTTAACTAATTGAACAACTCATACCTTGCTCTGCTTATTCCAAAGCAGGTTAATTAGAGCTATCAAAACCTATTGTCAGTTATGTTGCAGACAGTGCTTCCCTCTCTTAAGAATAACTGGGGCTAATGGCCTGAAACAATTAGTGTTGTTACAAAATAATCAACCTGGTGACACTTCCAGTTCTGAGTACAAAAATATTAAAAATGGAAATATTTATCACAGGAGCAGTTACTGGTGAGACTTGTAAGTGCTAATGATGGAAAGATTGTCAGTAGCTTCTCTCATACTTGTCTTGTTGTATTTTCTATCGTTGCGCTCAGCCAAATAGAAAACACTTCCAATGTAAACATTGCAGACTACATGTAGGAGGGAGCCGACCAGCCATTCATTTCATTTTTAAATTAATTATTACGCAATGTTTATATTAAACACTCATGAATCCCGTGTAAGGTTCCATGTGACAACCTATGAAAAAATTACCCATAGTAAATTAAGTAACCAGATAGCTCTTTGGCATCAACTGAATGCTGCAAAGCAATGAGTGGTATAAGTAGCTGAAAGGTTTAAACACCAAGTAACTAGCAACAATTAGTCCCATGTGAAATACATTAATTTTCACAACAGACATTGCAGTATATTAATGCATGAAATTATTTTTAGACTTATCTGGGTCTGCTGATCGAGATACTTGTAGCTTGACTAGCCCTGATGACCTTTCAACCATTCCAAATGTGGATGGTTCCAAAACTGATGTCAGCATCTTATCCCCAGATGCTGCCTTTCATGCACAGGTAAACGTTTGACATAATAAGTAATTATTTTTAGAACTTGCTTTTGCATTAGATACTGGTACATTATGTTGTTATAGCTTCAGAATTTTAGGATCAGGTTAGGTGTGTGCTATGTCTCCTGGATTTAATATTTTTTTGTGAGTTGAGAGTTTGGAGTTTGTGTTATCTGGTTTCCCCTGCTTTGCAGGAAAAAATCTTCGTCTGGTTTAATATGTCATTTTCTGTGGGGAACATTAATATTATTACCCTTTGAGATCCAAGGGGGTCCTGTGGATTAGTTTAACTGTCTGGTATTAAACAGAGCGAAATCTGTGATTGATGAACTTCTTGGGAGGGGATTGAGTTAAAGTTTCTGAGATCATACTTTTTTTGAGTGGATGTTCATGTTAATGTCAACCCTTTTGCTTACAAAAGGTTGGTCCCCTCTGATGAGTAAGAGTGGCAGTCTGAGTAAAATCTATGGGAAGTGGTGCTTTTGGGTGGGAAAAGTTTAAAATTTTGATCACTTTTTTATTCTTGAAAATTGATTAATATTGCATTGTTACTTCTTTCCTTCAAGATTACAGTAAGGAATTTTTGAAAGTTCAGAAAGTTCATTTACAGCCCTCAGTGTTATTGTTGACAGAGGTAGAGTTATGCCGTAAAGACTCGTGTATAAGCCGCACCCTCAACTTTCAAGCATGACTTTGGAAAAACAATAGAAATCCAAAAACGCACTTTTGTAAAAAATGTTGGTCGTTTGTTCGCTGATGTGAACGATAAAAATGTGACGAAATCTAAGTTGTTTATTTCAAGTGACAGTAATAACTTAATCAACTCTGAAAATACCTTTCAAAAGCTTCTTTTTAGTCAATTTCCCTACTCCCTGTGACTGATAACAGTTAATTGTCTTAATTGATAAAGCCCACAGTTGAAATGAAAACGATAGAATTTGCATGAAAAAAGTGCAGGAGAACAATTTCAAAATGTTTGCTTGGTAACCACGCAATTTTTAACGAGGGAAGTCTGGACACCAGAGACAAATGCTGGACTTGTACCCAAACAAAATGGAAACGTTCGCCTTCGCATCAGCTGTGGATATCATGTTTATCAAGACGTATGGAAGGTTAGCCATCAATCGCAGAAAAACTTTTTGCTAAACTGGTGGTTGGCAACCCCATGGACAAACACGGCGTGAAAGTAGTGAAGGGCAATGAAACGGTCGGTCATTTGCCTCGCGAATTCTCCAAAAGAGAACAGTGGTGGACAAATCAGTGTTTAGGTGATCGGACGTAGACGACATTACGTCCGTTTATACGAGAGAAAATAAGCTGCGGCTTACTCTGGCTGCGGCTTATGTAAGCCGCGAACACCCCGTATAAATGGTACAAAATCTACGTTCACGGCTTTCTCAAGCCGCAACTTATCCTGGCCGGGGAGTTTATACTCGTATAAATAGTTCCTTTCGTGGCTTACGTAAGCTGCGGCCAGAGTTAGCCGCGGCTTATTTTCTCTCGTATAAACGGCCCTATAGTAAGCAGCTGTGCGGAGGAATGGAGATTCCATGCCAGTTAGAGTTTAACTGCTCAAACAAAGAGCAAATGAAATGCTTGAAAGAATTACTGGTGAGCAAGATTCGGGTTTAGAACCTGAAGATACAAACAAACGACTCCTTTAGGAGCCACCACTTCTACCGAAAGCAGTGACCAACAACCTAACAGGTTTCAATATATTTAATCTTTAGTTAATGAAGGCTTTCCATTCAATTTGTGACCCCTACGAGCTAGTTTACTCCTTCTAAAAGCAATGGTCTTGTGCATAAGCCGCATCCACGATTTTTGGCCCAAAACTTAAGCAAAAAGGTGCGGCTTATACTAAAGTCTTTATGGTATTCTTGAATGTGGTGCAGTAAATGCACATTCAAGAATAGCTACTTTCTGTACTGTGTGTACATAAATTTGTATTCATTCAGGACTGGTTTATTGACGTTTAAGGTCTCAGTAAAGGAAAATTTGGGTGTTTCACTCAAATTTTTTTTGTTTTTGCAAATCTTGAATTGGTGGGTCGGCTGGGCTGTGGATTAAATTTTCCTGGAAAAAAATTCTGAAAAATCAATTTAAGAACTGCTAAAATCGATTTTCTCTGTGTTCTGCCATAATCTGGGCATAAAAATTGATGACATACCATGTCAATCACACATGGAAGGATTGGGTGTCAATTGACAGCCTAGCTTCCATGTGATCTGCTACCTTAGCACATGCTTGAACACTGATTAGCTCTGCATAATTGGCTTTCCAGTAGGGCCGCACACCCTACCCTGAAGTGCATGTGAAATCTTCAAGCTTGATTTCTAGGGGTTTTTTTGGCACCAAAATTGCAACTTCTGGGACCTCCTGTCCCGACAGGTTTTAAGATATTGCTTCCAAATTTTCAGTTCTAATAGATGACTGTATTACCCCAAATATTTGTCTTCAGAGACTGAACAGATCTTATTGTGCTATTTCTGCCCAAGTTCAGTATGAGATGAGAGTTTCTAGTTTGGTGTGTGAGATTTCCTTCAATTCTTAAGATATCAAAATTCCTCACACGGTATCAGAGTGCATAATTCATCTGTGACTAAGATGTAACAAAGTGTGCTTATTTTCACAATAAAGTGAAGGGGCAGGAGCCTCTGTAGCAGACTCGGGCATTCTGAGTTTGAGGCCTCAAAACTATAAAAGCAAGGCTGTGCTCTAACAAAAATTTCGGGGAGCCCTTTCCCAAGCATTTTAGCTGGGGTGCCCAGCCCTCCAATTTGGTCACCTAAATTAATTAATTAACTATTTAATTACAGTGTAATTACCGTAGATCAACAACACAGCAAGATCTTTGAATCCATCTCTCTCTCAACTAAACACTGCTGCTAAAAAATATAAGTGCTCTGGTTATTGTCGAACTCGCTAGTGCAATAAAAACCTGCAACCCATCAAAATTTTCAAGCCATACTTGAGAAAGACGAGAAAAGTGGCAATGCCAACGATGTTTTTCAGGTTTAAAAAACATTGTAAAAACATTTGGGTCTAATACAGGTAAACCTCTTTACTGGTTGGTTGGGTTGAAAATAACTTCTCTAAATGTGAATCAATGCTGCTTGATTCCCGTGGAGCTTTTGTGAAAACTGTCGTGAAACAATGAAACCACCGTGGCCCAAAAGCTATCAAATTTTTTTTTTGAGCAATTAAGTCGTCTTGATCTGGACTAAAATCATCGCTACAGGGCAAAACTAGTATTTTTTCCTTAATATATTATCAGTAAAATGTTTAGTGGATCGAGCTTTTTGTTTGGTTGAAGTGCCAGTCACAGTGTTATTTGTTTAGAGAACGAAATGATTTGTCACGAACCAAAGACAGCGCAGGATTGCTCTGTTTCTAAAACAACAGCGAATAACATGATTTCTTTCCATTTTTTATCTCGTTGTTTCATATACAGGGGAAAAACAACCAGGACCTACAGTGTAAATATGTTTTAGCCAAGCAGGCACAACAGCGAAAAATCGTAAAAATATTAAATTTGCATAAACTGTGATTCCCGGATTCATACAAAAGTAAATTGCACCGCTTTGACGGCCATGCTTTACCACTATCAGAGCAGAAGTAACAACAGTTACTCTTTTAAAACTGTAACCAAGAAATGCCAAACTTCATGTTCCAATAATTATTTTAATGCTATTTTTTGAGAGAGAATCAAAATTCGTGCGGCCGCCAGCTGTTACGTGCAAAGTCACGGATTATGTTACATGTGAAATCATGTGGAATGGCCTTTGAACGAGTTATATCATTTCCCTAGCCAAACGCGAGCCCGAGTCAACCATGAGCCATGAGCCAACCTCGAGTCAAGCCCAAATGTTTTCTTTTTTTATTTTTTTATTTTTGAGTTTCATGGCCACAGAAATGCATTTAAAAGTTTGTAGAAATATACTCACCAGTTTTGTACAGTATGTCATTATTTTTTCAAGCTTTGAGTTTAATTCCTGCATACCTCGATATCCATTAATTTTCCTCATGGATTCCAACCTTTGTTAATTGTACACAACTGATGCAGAAGTTCCATTTCAACGACACACTGTGAACATTGATGTGGAATAAAAATATTTATAGCATTTCGTCGCACTCAAGCGCAATCTTTTGTGTCATACACATGGTACCCATACAAGAAATATTAGATTCCAACCCATTCTCTCTGCAGCCAAATTAATATTGATATGTGCATCATATTTTTACAGTGGTTCTTCGTTACATAAGTTTGGAAATTTCATGATCGGTTGTTGGCAAGAAGCAAAGAACATTTTTCCTTGGTCACAAAGCAGATACTTACGTTTGAGCCATTGGGAAAGTAGAAAATTGGCGAGGCAGCATATTTCATAGCAAATTATTTCAACAAGGTTTTAATTGCTTTTCTGTGGCCATGAAACTCAAAAATGGAAAAAATCCAACATTTGGGCTTGACTCAAGGTTGACTCGAGTTTGGCTCTTGGCTTGTGATTGACTCGGGCTTGCGTTTGGCTAGGGAAATGATATAACTCGCCTTTGAACTGATTGTTTCGTACGAAGAAAAATTATTTTCTGAGAGATTTCGTAAACTGTAACCACCGGGCGAGCATACATGTAGTAAATTTTTTAGCTGCCTTATTTGTGAGAAAAAGCTGAGTATCAAGTATTTATTAGTCAATGAGTCACTTAATGAGTCAATGAGTTAATGCAGTTACCCTATAAACCCATAAAATGAAAGAGTGCCTAGGCCTAATGACTGAAACAAGTGCTTAGGCTTAATCAATAAATTATTGCCATATTGACTGTGAGTCTCATTGACTCATGACTCATTGACCATTTGACTCATAAATCATGGGACTTCCAATAAGCCAGAGTGCCCGGCTGGCGACCGGGTAATTTTTCTCACTTGCCCGAAGCCAAATGTTAGTCACCTCAGGCAACCGGGCATCGTTAGAGCACAGCCTTGCTAAAAAGCCAAAATTAAATACCAAAAAACTAAAACTTTATTGAAATAATTCAATCAATTAGCTTTAATGTAATATATAGTTTGACCCAATTATACATAAAATAGCAGCAGGACAATTTCATTTTTTTGCGGTTGACACGTCCTCATTTTCCTTTATTGAGACCTTAACATATTTTATTTTGTTTATACTAGTTGTTTGACACACCTGCAGTGGATTCAGCACTAGATGAAATTTGTTCAGATGGAATATCTGATGAACTAATTGAAGACCTGGACCTGTTGAAGGGTAAGTATTGTTTATTGTGATTTTAAATTGAAGGTTTCTTGTGGAATATTGCATCAGCTAGGGAATGATGTGTAACGTGAGCTGCCATGTTATTATAAATTGTGAAGTTTGCTATCTTAGTTATGTGGCAGAAACAGCTAGAGCTCTAGAAACCATTGTGGAAGAGGGTGTTACGAAAACTAAGACCCTGTAAAGCTTAGACCTACGGTGTAAGACCTAAGATCCCGTGGGTTTTAGCTTCCATAGTACAAAAACTAAGACAGGGTCTTAGTTTTCATACTATGAAAACATAGTGGTAATTACGGGAAGGAAACAAGGTTTATTAAACTTGACAACGTCACGATACATTCTTTCTTGTCTCTTTGAGTGTTGTGTGACAGAAAACATAGTGACATTCGCCACAGTTTACTTATTGGCATGATGGAAACTCTAATAGTATACTTTACAAAGATAGGGTCTTTCCAATGATGAGAAACTTAGTATATGTTTACCCTTTGGTTGTAACCACTTAAAATGTGATACCCCGGGGTAAATTTGTCAGTACATATTTGTGATCCTATTTCCAGTATCAAAACCTGTCCAGCACATATCGTTGTGGAGCTTTTGGGGGTGGTTTCATAATTTAGCTCCGTAAGTCACACCTGACAATGAACGAATGCCTAATTATGATACGTGTATGTCTGGTAGGGGACATTTGCTGAAATAGTTTCATGCATAGTTTCGGCGCATTTGCCGGACTCACATGCTTAATACTTAGCCTACATGTGTATTTCATGCAGTGAGGATATCAAGTGCTGTTTATTGGTGGGGAGGGGGGAGGAGTGGTAGAGGATTTTCTGAGGTTCCCTGACAGCTTCAGGAAACATATTTATTTGTTTGCTTTCACATGGGGAAGTCTTGAATTTAGAATAAGCAGACGAAACTTTCAGATGTTGCTCAATACACATAGCAAGGCTTTTTCACAGTTGCAACAATTACCACTGCTGGGGTGTACGCTTTCGAGGGGGATGAATCTAGACACATGTCAAAATATGAAAAACTAAAGCTTACACTGGAAAATTAAAATTTGAAGAAAAGTGGGCCGGTGAAAATAAAACTTGGATGGATTCCTCAAACCTGAAAACCTGACGCCATGCATGCTATACTTTCTGTTCGGGTGTGTCATAATTACCAAGGAGGACTTCAAGCGGTATCTACATCAGGTATATGAATATTGGTCTTGGTGACATTTGCTTCATTCTGAAATCTGGGTCAACCAGTCCAAAATATCATAATGATTATAATGGAGCGAGAAAACTGAATCAAGCGATATATACCGTATTTACCCGTTTATAATACGCGCCCATGTATAATACGCACCCCAATTTTGGACTGCATTTTGAAAAAAAAAGATAGAAAGTGTTTAAAAACTGAAACCTTTGACTTGTAGTCACAATCGAACAGCACTTCTCTCGCACAAGATTCGTCATCGACAAGTTCATCTTGTTGTCCATCCACAAGATCGTTTTTTACTACTCCATATTTGACAAAATACGACTCAATCATCTCTTCAGGCAGAACTGAGGTCAATCCGCCAAGAATTACCGCTAAATTGGTGTTTTCTCTGTAAATGCTGCTTTCATGCTTTCAGTCACACATGCTTCGAAAGCCTAAATAAGCAGGCTTCTTCGTCTCCCCAGTCCCAACACGTGGAGCACGCCAAACTCTTCATTCCTTCGGCATCCAGTCGGCTTTTCTCTTGGGCGTTGCTGATAACCCTGTGCTTGTTTTCAACTTTAGGCACCGTTTTCCTCTTGAAAATCACCATTGGTCTTAATTTTGATCCATCACCAGCACGCGCCAACAAAACAGTTGCGTGACATTAATTTTCTTCTCCGCGGTGTAATGTTGATCATTCGGTTCGGTGGCATATCGAAGATCAGTGGCGTTTTGTCCATATTTCCAGTAACATGTAGTGGGTAGTTGTGTTCTTTGCAAAGTTTTATAATATAACAGTGTGAAATCGGATGATCTTTAGCGAAATTAACGAGCGTTATTTATCAGACCGGCATCGTAAACTCCGGCGAGTTTCGTGGCCATTTTGATGTTTCAGTTTATAGCTCAAAAGTGAAGGCTATGTTCAGTTGTTCATTTAAACAGAAAGGTTAATTTATTAGTGGATCTTGGTCAAGTCTTTTACTTTTCAATCAAAATCCAATGCGTCTTTGTTTTTATGCTAATGAGGGACGCGTGTCTAAAACAATGGATTCCGTGTATAATACGCATCTCAATTTTCGGAGCTGTTTTAGCGGAAAAAAAGTGCGTATTATACACGGGTAAATACGGTAGACGACTTTCACTGTTAATCGCTAATAAACTTAACTCGAAATGTTCTTAAATTTTGTGAGCTTTATAGAAACTACTGAAACGATTTACTCTTACCATGCGATGGAAATATATAAATTGATTGTTTGTTTTGAAGTTGTAACAGGGATCTCCTAGAATTAGCCACGGTAGACAGATTAAACTTAATTGATTTCCAGGCGTTTATTTCACAGCAATGAGTGCAAGGTAGCACTGCAAGCTCTCTCTGGCTTTGTAAAAAGTCCTGCACATAACTCACATAGAAAACCCTGTTTAACGACTACGAGGTAAATCTGTTCTGATGGTGAGGCCAATATCCAATTTACAAAGTGTCGCTCTCCTCACCTGTGTTTTCCTTGTTTACATCAAGTACCTTTAGTCATTCAGAGAAATCCTTGACTTTTGCTGCATCATAGCCTCCTTTGCATACACAAAAAAAAGATGGCAGATTTCAATTTAAAATAATTGTCTATTTTTGATGCTTGGTTGTTGGCTTATTTAAATGCATTAAGTCCAAACGAGTGGTCAAGTATGACAATACAGGTAAAAAAAGTTAGATTCAGAGAAATTTTTTCTAGACGGTGGCCGTACTTTCCCTTTTAATTAATTTTGTAACTCACCAGTACATTGATACTATTGCTTTGTTGTTACAGTGGACATCAATATCTGCCCTACATCAGGCTCACTTAAGGTAAATCTCTTAATTGTACATATTGTTTAATATCTTTATAATAATTATTTTATTATAATGATATATCCGTTGAAGTCAAGAGTTAGGAGGTACAAGTGCTAGTGTCTGAGAACATTTACGGAGAGGTTACATTTCAAATGCTAGATTACCCAAATTAGGGACTGCATGAATATGCCACTCTTTGTGAACAGGCGTAGCTATAGGTTCTATAATGTTTTACAGAGTTTGCATTGATTTTCCATTGTTGTCTAGGAAGACACTTGTAACAGCACTGCAGCTGATACCTTGTGTAGTTTTAATCAACCTTTTTTTGTTAATTTTTAATAAACAGGGTGGATATACATTCTGCATATTATTACCAGAGCCATTATCAGCAGAGGTTTCATCAGGAATGGCAAAGTTTGAAGGAGTTGACACTGTTCCAGTGCACAAACTCAACGCTTTTACCTTAACAGGAGTTGTTCCTGGTAAGCAAAATGACTATGCTTTTAAGACGATTTCTTTGAAATTAAACAATATTGCATTTTGTTGTCTATCATCATTTACAGTTACTGTATGAATGTCCAAGCAGCCCTTATCCAAGGTCACCTTAATCTCTCTTGTAAACCAACATTTGGTGTGAACTAGTTGTATTATTTTTGCTTAAGGACGGTGCCTACTATTGTTATTGGGCATACGTTCTGCGCATCTCCAGATACTCGGATTTCCTATCGCTGGTGCTTACTAATACAGGGATATTTTTGCATGGTTTAAAACTATCTGGAGAAAGTAAATCTTAGTATAAAGTACTGTTGGTATCTAAAAAGAAAATTGGGGGTAACCATGCATTTTTGAGAGATAATTAAGCTTCAATTTGAGAAAGAACGCCATACATTGCTTTGTATTTTAAAGCTTTTTACAAATATTATTCATGAATTACCTTGGAAAAATGCATTGTTACCCTCAATTTTCTTTTTGGATTTCAATAACACTTGTTAAGAACAACATTGCCCTCATAATCAAAAACCTTTGAATTAGTAGGCACCATCCTTAAAGTTACTAGTGTTAACTAACAGCAATGAGTGATTTCCTGTAAAGTCTGATTAAAATGAAATCATCTCTCTCAGATAGTACACACACTTAGATTTCTGCATTCTACAGTTCAGCCCACTTCTTGGCACCTTTTTCATGTTGTTGTGAAATAAACTTGTAATACCACAGGCACCCCAAGCTCAGTGTGAGCATGGCCGACAAAAATATAAGGATTTGTATTGGAATCCCAACAAAAAGAATATATTTTTGAGGTTTGTTAACAAAAAGGAGGTGTGACTGTGATTGGACGAATGAGACAATGCGGTCATGTCAGGAGAGCCAGGGGAATGAAGAAATTTGTGGTTGACAAAAGTACGGTCTGCCACCCCGGTTTGTTATCAACGGTTGGCCATGGCCACGTTGGTGATAAAGCGACTCTGTTGAAAGCTATTTTCTTGCCATATTACTGCCCGAGGCCGCTTGCTGGACTGCTATTAATACAAATCCTTATGTTTCTGTCGGCCATGCTCACACTGAGTTTGGGGCGCCTGTGGTAAAACTGTTGAATCTCCCAAGCAGCTAGCTGCTATTTCAAAAAGCCCCTAACATTTGTTCATTTTTCAGAGTTTGACATTTGACTTCTGGTGAACATTCTGTTTGGCTTCAACTAGTCTCTTTTCCCCACACACCTTATCACCTCAGAGATATGATAAATGTCTTACTATTAACCCATTGACTCCCAGGGGTTCCCCATTGATGAGTAAAATCATCTGGCCAGTTTGGACGTCAAAGGGTTAAATCTTGTTGGGTTAGGGTTAGGGTTAGGGTTGCTTTTTTCCCCTTTGATTTATGGCTTACATGCGGACCATAAATCAACGTAAAAAAAAAAGCTTGGTCTGTAACTTTCATGACTGTACAATGCAGACCTCAAACTCAGTTAGTAAGAGACTGATACTTTGTATGTACATGTATTTTTGTACTATCAAGTGAACTTTCACTTGGGAATGCCATGTTATATCATCATGAATTCTTTTAAAAACCTTTTTGCAGCTAGCGATCAGCCTGGTGATGTGCCAGTGACAGTCATGACTCAAAGTGGCCAACGTCTTGGCATGGCATTTTTTAGGTATGTTGATGAGATGCGTGAGGTGGCACGACAACTTGTCCATGATCCTGAAAAGCAAGCGTTGTGGTTTGCAATTTGGTGCCAAGAGTATGGGTTCTTTGGAACTGATGTCGACAGCTACCTTGTGCAGGTTCTGGATCCACTGAACATCAAATACCAAGGCAAGAACATCAGATTTTACTGTGTGCATTATCAGTTTTGCTATATCCAGCAATGTCTTCATTTTGAGGACAAGCAACCAACTATATCAACATGTACAGTTATATTTTCGTGCGTGTACATGTGCTTTCAAACAATTCCCAGCCGCAATTTGTCAGTAAGGCATGGTGTTACCTAATATGCAGCTTGAAGTCGTTCTTGAAAGGATGTAGTTTTGCCTGTAGGTGAGCAAGCAAACCTTTCCTCCTGGGCCGTCACTTTGTGTATTTTTCACTTCTTAATCGACACAATGTCAATGTCATACATGTGTTACCACTCCACTTCTAACTCGGTCCTGAACAAAAGATGCTTGGATTTTCGCAACTTTCGAAGCCTCTAAAATGGCAGGATTTGTTAGAAAAAGGAAAAAAAAGCCGCAATGCGTTTCAAACAGGTGCAAAGATTCATTTTAGCGAGAAAAATATTTTGGGGTTATGGGCACTTTAATGGTCTGTAGTTATTGAAACCAGGTTTTTCCAACTTAAGGAAATATCATGAAAAATGTTTCCATGGTGAATAGAAAGGACCCTTGCGCACATCTCCTTCAATGTTTTTCAGGACTTAAGAACATTATAGTCATTTTCCAGAAAACTGTCCTAGTTGACGTTGTAATGATTAAGAGGGCTAATTCTCTGCTCTTCTTGTTTTAGATTCCTCAATTGGAACCAAGCAGCAGCATTCAGTCAAAGTTCTTCAATTATTGGTGTATACAGCTGCACAAACAAATGCCCAGCAGTTTATTGAAATGATCTTCAGCACCTCGGCAGGACGAATTGTCTTTGATTCCTACAAGGACAGAACACAGTTGCCAGAGGATGTTGCGAGAGCAAATGGACACAATGAATGTGCGCAATATTTACAAGATTTAACGAAAAGGTACATATTTAGATAAATTTATTCCACAAAAATGAGACGAAAGTTGTTGTCATTTTGACAACCTCACTTCAAATGCCTTTTTTTGCGATGGTGACCTCAATTAGTCACATGACCACTCTGTCTGGTTGTGTGATAGGAAACTAAGCACCATGGGTGCCACCATGCAACCTCAGGTACATTGTAGGATGCATGCCTGCAATGTATCTACATGTAGATGCAATGTAACAGCAGGTAAACTGTATTTTCAACTCTGTGGGAGTGATCATTTAACCCAACAACAACACGTGTCCACAATCGGGGGACCAGTATGCAAATCCCTCTCTAAGAATATCATGTCGTGCAAGAGTGTCATACCAGATTGCTAGGGGCACCACAGTACCTCACTACCAGTCTGAGTAATCCTGTAGACTGGTAGAGACAGAAAGATGTCCTGGATGATAGGTGGAGTGACCTGCAACCAGCAACACAAAGATGTGCTGGATGATGCATGTAGCGGGAGTAGTGGCTGGTGCTGGTCCACTGCCAGGGTTGGCAAGCACTCTCGGGCGTCCCAGAGAATCTGGCCAGGAAACTTCTGGCTAGGAAGACATGAAAGTGAGCCAGTTTTGTTGGTTTTAAGCAGTCCACAATTGTAGCTTTAGCTTTACCATTGACATCCAGGGTAAAGTGCTTGCCTGAGCAGTGGATTGCCCGTAAGGGACCATCGTAAGGGCCTGTCAACGGAGATCTGTGCCCATCATGCTGGACGGAAGCGTGGTTTGCTGTATTGGGGTCAGCTGAAAGGTAAACATAAACTTTTGGTGCTGCATTGAGCAAAACAATCTGGAAAGGAACAATGGTGTATTATCAATGGTAGGGGTGGAGAAGAAGACTCCAGGCAGACAGAGAGTCATTCCATAGACCAACAACCGAAGCACAGGACAAATCATCTTTTAAGGTTGCTCGAATGCCAAGGAGAAGAATAGCAAGGTTGTCGACCCAGTGACAACTTGACAAACACGGTTTCAGGGCTATGTGAAATTGGAATTGCCTGTGAAATTGCTCCAGGAGACTATTTGTCTAGGTGGATGGTAGTTTGTGATGCAGAATCATGTGGCACCCAGAAGTGTCATGAGGAAATTCCAAAGTACAGATTTTAAATGTTGTCCCCATATTGAAGGTGATCCTGGTTGGCACCACAAAATGCGAGCCCCAGCCAAACAGTAATGCAGAAGCGCAGGACTTCATCATTTTCATCAGTTATTCAGACTGCCCCCGACCAGCATGAATACTGGGCCATATGAGTGAACAGGCAGGTGTACCTACCTCCCTGTATGGAGGCAAGGGACCAACAATGTCAACCTGGCTTGCAAAACAACAGTTGGGTGCAGGGAAGACCTGCAACTGACCTGCGAGATGCAAGGGGCACCACAGGTTGTTGAGCATTTATGTCTGGCCAGAAATTGTTTCTTGTGTTGCCCACCAATGGAACAACCTTGAAGTTGTGGATCTGGACAAAGAGTTGACATGGATCCTTGGGACATGTGTGAAAACGAATTTGAACATATTGAAAACTGGACAAATTTAACTTTTTATTTTTGATGTGCTTTATGTCAAATTTCACTTGCAGATTGTCTAAACAAACTGAATGTGAAGATCGGCCGAAAACAATCAACTGGCTGGAACTTGTGAAAGCAGTACAGAATGAAACATGTGAGTGTACATTTTTTTCATTTGATATTTCTTGGTTGTTCTTTAAAAATTTTAATTAAGTGAAAATTGAAATAAAATTAATGCACCTTCGTTCAAACAACACAATTTAGTACTTTGGTATGTAGACACTCATTCTCGATACTGTATTCCCCACTTAATAGCTAACTGCTGTAATCACCTTGTCATCCTTGAGTACATTTATTGTTTGGCAATACCTGCTAACAAGTGAATTAGTGAACTAATGTGGCTTCACAGATTTACTTTCTTTGAAAAAATGTGTTAGATGTTTTGATTGCATGATGTTAAGTTTCAAAAATTAAGAATAGTGCATTGCAAATAAGTGCTGGTGCAGTTGTGTGCTTGTTTCTGAAACAGAAATAGTGGCTCAGTTTACAAGTCTTGTTGAATGTCAATTCTGTGGGTTAGTTAATATCTACAGCGAACTTGTGAAAAGGATTTTGCT
Organism: Montipora capricornis; assembly: GCF_036669925.1. Taxonomy (NCBI): domain Eukaryota; kingdom Metazoa; phylum Cnidaria; class Anthozoa; order Scleractinia; family Acroporidae; genus Montipora; species Montipora capricornis. The sequence continues at coordinate 5,357,138 of NC_090893.1, read as the reverse complement.
GTTGTCTTTGAAAAAGTTTATTATTAAGTTTTTGATCGGATGTAGGGGCTGTCAACAACCCCTTCATCTACTTAAAGATATTTTCACCTTCAGCCTTACTGGAATAATATTGACATGTCCCAGTTTTACTCTTTGTAGATTTCCTGTGGTCGCACTTACACTCAAGCGTATCTGGGCTGAGCTTTTTATTTTTTGGTGTCAGTTTTTCTATTATGTAGTGTGGTCTAACATTTTAATTCTGGTATCAATAGCGGTTAGTTCGGGCAACGAGAACAAGCGACCAGGAACTTCAGCTGAAAATGATGACAACACAAGTGATTACTTTGCTGATGCTGAAACATCATCTCTTGGATCCATGGAACCTGATGATGCATGTCCGTCAGATTCAGAAGAAAAGGATTCTGCAAACAAAGGTCTCATAGCTATGTTATTTACTTGTCGCACAGATATGTCATGTAGATTATTTACAATGCATTTATTTCCTATAATTATACTATTGTTGGTCCTCCCATTAATTTACACATGACCTTGTGAAAGTTAAGGTCCTTATTTTACTGATACATACATACATACATACATACATACATACATAATTGACCACTCCCCATCTGGTCTTTTCAGGGCCAATGAAACACAATTAACGAAACATGAGAACACTTCAACAACAGTTCAGAATCCCAACTGACTGGAGGCAAACCAGTTTGTTACAATATACATGTGATTTTTATCAATGATCAACTAGACTAGGATCGAGTTACCTCCTTGTGTTAGACTGCGCTGTATGCTAAGATATAGTGGATTAAACGGATCTTGAAACATGGTGGCAGCGAAATAGGACAATGAATCTATCACTTATAGAGTCGCGTGAACTAAAGCTACAATAATCCTGTCAGCATGTCTGCCTAAAGTACCGTCACCTGGCACAACAGCCACTCAACAGCTTCAAGCACAACTAGGACTTGTGCAACACCCATCCTTCAGTGCGATGGCCGGAATAATGCCCCCTGGCAAATAAGTGACGACTGGGAACGTGGCGGACAACTGGAAAGTATGGAAACAAATTGGAGCAACTACATGGTCATTGCTCAACTTGAGATGCAACCGCCCGCGTGCAAGGTCGCATTGCTCCTCCACTGTATCGGTGCCGATGCATTAAAGATATAACGGCTTTCAATTCGACAGTCCTGACGATTGAAATGACCTGGCTAAGATAATACAAAAGTTCGACGAATTCACCATTGGAGAACTGAACAAAATCTTTGAGAGATACACTTTCAACTCCCAAAATCAACAGGAAAACGAAGGCTTTGATGCTTATGTCACCGCCCTTCGCACACTTGCGAAAACATGGCATTTTTGTGACTGCATGCGTGACTCGATCATCCGTGACAGGATCGTCCTGGGCATTCAAGATCACCGCACTTGCAAACGGCTTCTACAAGAACGGAGTCTCACTCTCTCAAAGTGTATTGGTCTTTGCAAAGCTCTGAAGCAACGAATTTGCAATTGAAAATGATCTCTGGCACCCCGAATGAAGATGTACACGCTGTGAAAGATAAACACCCGCCATCACACCGCCGTGATAACAAGTACAAGAAAGGCCGCGCAGGGAAACCAAAGACATGTAAATTCTGTGGCAAAGTACATCCTTTTGAAAAATTTAAGTGTCCAGCGTAGGGAGTGAAATGTATAAAGTGCGGTGGCAGAATCATTTCGAAGTAACCTGCACAACTCCGACTAGAGAAGTGTACAGCCTGAGGGATGAATCGTCCCATGACAGCGATGTGGAGTTCATTACAAGCATTGTTGCACAACGGGAAATTATACAGGCAGTCACACAAGAACATTACCGAAAAGTAATTTACACTGAGATGTTTGTTGACAAGAAAGAAGTGAAAGTTCAAGTAGACAGCGGTGCCTCGGTAAATGTGATTCCCATCAAGTTTGTGACTAACAAGAAGTTCGAGCCCACCACGAAGACGTTACAAATGTGGAACGACACAACACTAAAGCACTTGGTTCCTGTCGATTAATTCTCCACAATCCAAAGAACAAGAAAAAGTTCTCTGTGGAATTCCGTGTCGTTGACAAACAACTGACCCCACTCCTAGGAGCAAGGGCATCTCAACCGATGGACCTAATCACTGTCAACGCACAAAACTTCAAGATCGCAAAGCCACCTGAACGACCAAGAACAGAGGTTAAGAGTGTGCAGACGGCCGATGAATTGGTAGCAAGCTACCCAGAGGTGTTTCAAAGAGAGTTAAGAGCACTACCAGGAACAGTTCATCTTGAAGTCGAATAACGCACCACGCCCGTTGTTGCACGGCCTCGCCATGTCCCAATGTCACTCAAAAACAAACTGAAGGAAGAATTGGATTGACTACAGCGATTAGAGGTCATAGCTCCAATCAGTGAGCCCACTCCATTGGTCAGCAGTCTTGCTGTGGGTGTAAAGAAGTCTGGAGCGCTGAGGATCTGCATCGATCCCAGACCACTTAATACCGCCCTGAAGAGAGAACGATATCAGGTTCCTGTACTAGAGGACATACTTCCGGAACTCTCAAAAGCAAGAGTATTCTCGACAGTTTCGGGGTACTGGCATGTGTCCTCGCCCCTGAATCCAGCGTCCTCACGACCTTTGAAACCACCTATGGAAGGTACAGATGGATTCGTTTGCCCTTCGGTCTCTCCGCTTCGTCTGAGATATTCCAGAAGCATCTGAATCACGCGCTGGAAAGCCTACCTGGTGTTCTGTGCAGTTCGGATGATATCTCTGACGGATATTAGAGAACATCACCGAAGTAAGAAAGAAAGTCACGTCAAGGTGAGCATCGGTGATGTTGTGTTGGTGCATGAGGACAACGTGAAAAGGTCTGACTGGAAGATGGGAAAGGTGTTGGAGCGTATTGTGGGCAAGGATGGTGTTGTAAGAGGTGCTAAGTTGAAACTGATAACCAAGGGCAAACCGTCGTTGTTAGCAGAGCAGTACAAAAGCTGTATCCATTGGAAGTAAGTTGTGTGATGAAAGAAGTGAGTGAGAACGACAGCGGTCAGCACAATGGGAATCGAGTGGGAAATGCAGAGAAACGACTGTGTACGGGGAGGGAAATCCCACAGCGTGTGGCAGCACTGGATTCTCGTTGGAGAACACAAGCCATGCTTGATCACTGATCGGTTGTTAGCACTTACATGATTGACTTGGTCTAAAAATAGTCATTGTAACGCAACACAAGTCAAAGTGTGACATGTATTTAGTAAATGATAGATAAGAAACACGTGTTAGTGAAACAGAGTATATTGCAGTATGATAGCGTGAGATAAGGGTAACCGCAAACCCTTCGGTAACCACAGTGTTATTGTATTTCAATATTGCAAAAGCTATTGACGTAAAGGCTTTTAGGCCAGATTGAATGACGAACGAACGAGTGTAGTAGGATCTAGTAGGCTTTGAAAGTGTAATCGAGTAAATAAAACGCAATATTTAACCAGAAAGATACAGTCCTTTTGATCGGGAACTAGCGCCGGGAGATATTCCCGTACAATATCCTCGTGTATGGCACTAGAGAGACCGATGAAGAAGCAACCGCAAACCACGACAGGAGTCTCCAAGAACTCCTTCAAAGGTGCAAGGACCACGGCATTGTCCTTAATCCAGACAAGATGAAGCTGAGGATGAGCGAAGTCAGCTTCATGGGACATCTGACGAACAAGGTCCTGAAGCCTGATCCTGCCAAAGTATAGGCCACAAGACATTGAGGGCGTTCAGTGCCTCAATGGATTCGTCAATTACCTAGCCAAGTTCCTTCCAAAACTGTCTGATGTCATGGAACCGATTTGTCACCTGACTCAGAAGGATACCCCATGGAACTGGTCCTCCGTACAGGACAGTGTGATGCAAGTCAGAGTGGCCTTGGCGCAGCAATACTTCAGAACGGCAAGCCCATAGAGTACACAAGTCGTGCCCTCACCGATACAGAAACCTTGTATGCGCAAATAGAGAAGGAGATGCTGGCGATTGTTTTTGCTCTTGAGCGTTTCAACCAGTACACATTTGGTTGACACGTACACATCGAAAGTGACCACAAGCCGCTAGAAGCGATTGTACTGAAACCACTTGCTCTAGCACCTCGATGCTTCCAGTTAATGATGATGAGGTTACGGAAATACGATTTTACTGTGCACTATGAGCGTGGCAAAAGCATGCATTTGGCTGACATGTTATCACGGGCTTACCTGCCCTACAAAGACTTCGAATCAGTTAACATGGCCCGCTCTCTACCCATATCTGACCAGCGTCTAGACGAAATAAGAGCACAGACCCGGAAAGACCAGTCTCTGCGAGAGTTATCAGCAACTATTCTCGTAGGGTGGCCTGAACATAAGGACGATACCCCAGCACTGACACACCCTTACTTCAGTATGCGCAACAAACTGACCGTACAAAATGGGCTGGTTTTCAAAGGAATTCCATCGTAATACCTCAGAGCCTTCGCGCAGACGTGAAGATGAAGATTCACTCGTCCCACCTCGGAATAGAGATTCACTCGTCCCACCTCGGAATTGAAGCATGTCTGCGGCATGCATGTGAATGCATCTACTGGCCAGGCATGTCTGCAAAAATGAAACAGCACATCTCCGCATGTGAAACGTGTAGGGAACTCGACAGCATGACGCACCCCAAGGAGACACTGATGCCCCACAAAGTCCCGTCCCGTCCTTGGGAGAAGATTGCCACGGATATCTTTACCCTCGATGGAAAGGATTACTGGGTCACAATAGACTACTATAGCAACTTCTGGGAGGTGGACAGATTGCCAAACACCAAAGCCAGCACCACCATTCTGAAGCTGAAGAGTCACTTTGCCTGCTATGGTATACCAGATCAAGTGATCAGTGACAACGGGCTGCAATTTACTTCTGACGAGTTTGCCAATTTCGCAAAAACATGGAATTTTGAGCAACTTACCAGTAGCCCTGGAAATAGCAAGGCCAATGGCAAGGCCGAGTCTGGGGTTAAGACAGCCAAGCTCAATCAGGGCCGGAACCGATCCATAACTCGCCGCACTCGACTATAGAAACACGCCCACACAAGGAACGACAACCAGCCCAGCACAATGCTTGATGAGCCGAAGAACCAAGACACTCCTCCCTACAACTCAGAACCTACTACTGCTTAGGACTCTAAACCTCGAAAGTGAAAAGTAAGAGCTGCGACAACGCTAGCAGGCTCAAGCCAAATACTGCAACCGGTCAACAAGGGACCTACCCAGCCTCTCTGAAGGTGACGTTGTTAGAATGAAGCCAGCTTAAGCTTGGTGACAAGTCTTGGTACAAGGCCCAAGTTACTGCAAGGCTTGACGAGCAATTGTACACTGTTGAGACAGACAATGGAGCAGTCTACCACAGAAACCGACAGCATCTGCAAACCACGTCTGAACCGCCAGCTGAACCCAGCAAAGCAGAGCCAGAACCGGAAATAGCCAGCGCAGATGAAAAGGCGACTCCAACAACA
>NC_090893.1:5331623-5339123 GCF_036669925.1 Montipora capricornis | reverse complement strand
CTGAAGTGATCAGTAAACGAGTCATCGCGCAGAATGGCCGGACATCGTCATTTATTCAGAGGGCTCTCACGCGCGCAATTCAAACGCTAGTAATGGCTCAACTAGCTTTCATTACAAAGAAAATGCACCATTTTGCCAAAATGAGTCAGTCGAGAGATTCACTTTTTTGTGTTCCTAAAAGGTGTGAATCGTCTACGATCATACAGACTTTAGAAAAGGATTCCCAAAGCAAACATGAGAAATTAGATCGGTTTGCGATGGGATACGAAAACGAAGAAAAGCAATAGTCTTCCCGTCTTTTGTTTTCGTTTCACACCTCTTCAAGTTAATGAGCAAAGCTCTACTCCCTATATGGAGGTCAACGCGGGTAAATGTAAACCAATGTAAAAGTGCCGTAATTGCGCTTGCTTCTTAATATTACAGAACGAGACTTTTTCTCGGCTGTAAGTAAATGTCCGGAAATTTGGGATTCTGTGCGATGTTCTTTTTTTAAACCAGAGTAACAGGAACTGAGTACGCAAAGAAAAGCGCACGTAATCACATTGAGGATCGGTTGGGAGATCAACGATAGAAAGGCAGAAGGATTCGAGCCGGGTTGGTGTGAAAAACCTTCGACAGCCATCCGAACTTCGTTGACTACGCTGTGTTCACGTGGCCCATGTTGGCTAAAGAAGTACACAAGTCGCTCGCTTTCCAGTAGGGTTGTTATGAAGGAAAATTTGTATTTTTACCACTGTTATCACTATTTACTGGGTTGCCTATGGGCAAACCCAGTCGAGGTCTGCGTTTAGTTTGTTTGTTTTCTTTTTTTTCTTTTTTTTTTTTTTTTTTTTTCCGTGTCGGTAAAAGTCTTGCCTGTCACTCCCCTGGTAAGTGGTGTCTTTGTGTATAGAGCCTTCTGCGAGTATTTTCTTAGGATCGAGAGGGTAGTGGAACTGCGTAGATTTCTCTGGTGGACACAGTAGAATCATCGACTTAGCCTGCAATGGCGTCGAAAGTCATGCAACGCGAATGGCGTTTTAGTGGATCCTTAAACAAAATATACCCTTATGGAGCTCAATAATGGAAATTCAGTTGGATAAACTAGGCATGAATCTCAAAAGCGACGAGTACTGGACTTCGACAACAATCTATCGCCCGTCGAGACGAAATCAAAGTGAGCAGTATTTACCTGAAGTACATGGTAATTTGACACAATTGAGTTTCTTGTCTTCACGCACGCAATGAAATAGGAAGAGGTTTTCACCTCTAAGAGCAAATATGTTGTTTGTTTCAATAAAATTTTCGCTGGAAAAGGATTCTGTAGTATTTTCTGCCTTTGTGAATTATGATATCATGTTGTGTATTGAATTTTCGAGCTTAAGGTTCAAATGTGATATGGGAGAAGTTTTTTAGTATTGCTCTGTAAGCAGGAAGGGTTCACAGGCCTGTTGGAAGCGTGCTTGAGTTTCAACAAAATGAGGCCCAAAATCAGTGAAAACTTGTGACGCAGATGAATAATAAAGTAGCTGCTATTTCCAAAATGATGGAATTACCTGGTGATAAATAACTTCGTACGCGTCTTGGAGAGTAAATTTTGACTTTGCATAAACAAGAGTTGGGCGATTGTGATCTTTGTTTTGACTTCGCTCATTTCATTGTCAAACTTTATAACACTTGACAGAAAAAGAAACTTACAAAAACCCGGTATCTTGCCATCATTTGACACAGATGCTTCACTGTTTGGCGAGTAAACATGCCGCGGTAACTTAATCACGGCGCCCGCTGAATTCCGGCCATGTCACTTTTGATTTTGCAATTTACTTGAGCGTAGCAAAAATCTCCCAAATTGTTTGTCGCTGATCGTAACTTTTTATATTCTATATTCACGGTTCAAAATTAATGTTGTTTTCATGTCGTAAATATTTTATTCTCGATCGACCGTCCGGGAAACTTCCTTCTGCTCTTTCTGAAAACTGTGTATCAATATTTATTTGCTTTTTCATCAATATTTGTTTTGCATAAAGCAAGCTAACAGAATCTGTACCTTGCTGAGTTCGCATTTGTTAGCGTTAATAGTATTTTCGGTCAGATGTTTCTGTTTTTTATGAGGGGTTTATTGTTTTGGTCTCCCATCCCAACACTAACCCCGCGAAACAGGGCTTGACTTCAGTGAAGTTTAGTATTACAAAGTTTTCGGATGCTCATAGGGCACACTTGTGGTGAAAAGAAGTTGTGAGGGAACTTGAAAATTATCAACATGTCAGCCCAGAAGCCAATGTTTCTCGCTTCTCTTTTATTTGTTATTCTTCAGAGACTGGAATGCTGTATTTCAATACCACACAATTCAGTGCCTCCTGATTTTCTGTAGCACGTATCACAGGCAAGCCAGTGTATGCTTCACAGAAGCATCTAGTTCCACATACATGACGTCTAAGGATAAGGATGGACGAAAACTTCCGCTTCCATTGGTTTCGGTGGATTGTGTTCGATTGTGCATGACAGCTCCTGTTATTATTTTTACGCCTTAAGAACGCACTCACAGAAAGGCAGGACCGAAGAAAATTCGGGGTGTTGTTGTTACATCTTGTAGCTCTGTTTATAGAAGCGTTTCAATCCGGCTTTTCACAAACGTGGTGGACCTGCCGAATGAAGTAAAAATCCACTAATCATTTCAGATGGAATGTTACAGTAGTTGGGAAAGATTTTAACCAATGGGCTAGTTAACAAACTATTCACCGAAGTGGAGGTGGCTAGAGGTGGACATTTACCGAGCAGCAAAGCGGCAAAGTAAATATCCACCACTAACCACCGACACTAGGGGTGAACAGTTTTTTTTTTTTTTTGGTGTACTGACTTAAACAATGAGATAATATAGCACAAAAAGATGATTTGAACTCATTTATTCCCGCAACGATCACAATATTTTCGGGCGCAAATCGCTCGCGAGTTTCTCGGAGCTTATTCACTGAAGTAGAGGTGGCTAGTGTTACCGAGCCGCGAAGCGGCAAGGTAAATATCCACCACTAGCCACCGACACTGAGGTGAATAGTTGTTTTAGTATATACTAAAACAGTGCGATAACATAGCACATAAAGATGATTTTAACATTTTCTGGCGCGAATTCAGCGCCAATTGCTCGGAGGTGAATAGCAAAGGATATCCGGAGTTTGAGTAGCCAATCAGCGCGCGAGTTCAACGCTATCCACTGTTTTAGTATATACTAACAAAGGATATTCGGAGTTTTAGCCAACCCATTGTCGACCTTGAATCAACTATTATCGTTAATTCGTAATTTGCTCCGTACCTATTATCGTTAATTTAGAAGACTGAAAGCTTGATATTGATTGAAAGCTTGGAAATGGTCCATGTGTTTTTCAAAAGACAACCCAAGTGTATGGACATGGGACTCGAACCTGGGACTGTTGATAACCCGTCACCGAACCAATTGACTACTCACTCCGCTAGCTACTCAGGGACATTATATAATGCTGTATCATCACTCGGCAACAAACAATATGAAACGCTGCAAAAGGTTCGGTTTCCAAACTTCACGACAAGGCTAAACATCATCAGTTATCAGAAAGCTTGGGCCTAAATTTTTAATCTAGGTGAAGCAGCGATAATATATGGGAGACTTAAATGCTTTTTTGAAAGTTCGGTGTCTTGATCTTCAGTGGTGATGCGGAAAGAAGCAGTTCCTATAGAGTTGAAGCTCTGGGTTCAAATCCAATCCACGGGTATATTCTTTTATTTTCTTATTTTCTCCTTCATTACGGCTACACAGATGCTATTATTTTCTCTGCTACCACAAGTCCTGGGACACAGTGTTCTAAATAAACGATAATAGTAAATTCAAAGCAAATTACGATTTAACAGTAATCGTTAACTTAGGGAAGAAATCATGTTGGTTAGAGCACGCCTTCAACGCAATCTCGACCCCAGGGCTCTTCTCTTGGTCGATCCGAGGCTCTGGCGACGAGAATGGCCTTCAATGCTCTCCACTGGTTTAGTATGTAATAATTTCGGATAGAGAGAGAGATCAAAAGACGAGAGTCGAAGATCTTTTGATAGAGCAAGCGCAGCGTAATCCCGTTCAAGCCTGGTTTTTTTCTCAACCTTGCTTACAACTGCTTAATTAACCCCTTTATTCGCAAGATCGAAACATTCCTTCTCTCAATTAGTACCGTAGAATTCTTTGTTAGGCAGTCATGAGAATTCATTGTTATATCATGATCACACCTCTCAACCTGATAATACTCTTCATTCTCAATACCCGTCTGACTGACATTTTATTGAAATTTTGACGAGAATTTACATACCGATCACTCCTGGGAGTCAAAGTTGCTAATTTAAAGGGGCACTGTCATACTTAATTTGCTGTTTTTGGTTCAAAAATGGGTAAAAATCTAAATTAGTACTTTAGCTCACACGTGCAACATTCCAGACAACCTACTGACAAGATATGAAATATATTTATGGCACAAACAGCTATTCGTATTTAAGTTTTGGTGTCTTTCTGAAGACAATGTCTCCCAGTTTTTTCAAGTTTCAATCCATTTCCATCCTCTCCATCCTTGGGTGCAAACAACAAGCAATATCTTCAGTGCACTTCGATGATCACTGGCAATAAAACTACAGCATTATTTTTTGGTTTTCATTGATGGAAGGACGTCTTTGAGTGTTTTGAAGTTTGACTAAAATAGCGTGACACTGCCCCTTTAACTCCGATGGTCTTTCTAAATTTCATTTTATGTTGTCTCTTCAGTTCAAATAATTAATATATGGCATTTCATACATTCTAAAACCTTGTTCCTAACAATGGCAAAAATGGAAATGATTTCCCTGAACCTTGATCCTGTTCTTTTGGTTTTACACCATTCGTTATTAAAGAGCTTGATTTTAACCATTTGACACCCAGGAGTGATTGGCATGCAAATTCTCCTCATAATTACGGGGTTGCCAAACCCAGTCGGAATCTGCGTCTCATTTCTCCGTTTTATTATTTTTTTGCGTGTCATGAAAAGTTTTGCCTGTCACTCCCCTGCTTAGGGGTGTCTTTGTATATAGAGTCTTCTGTGCGTATTTTGTTAAGTTTGAGGGGGCTGGGGTAATGCGTAGATTTCTCTAGTGCACACAGGAGAACATTTAATTAACCTGCAATGGCGTCGAAAGTCATTGTAACGCGAATGGCGTTTTAGTGGATCTTTAAACAAAATATAACCTCATGGAGCTCAAGAATGGAACGTCAATTGGATGAATAAGACAGGAGGTGAAAAATAAATATCTGGAATCTTTCAGTAAAGCGACGAGTAATGGTCTTGGACAACAATTTCATTTTTCGCCGTTGGATATCAAGTTAGCTTTGTTTCTAATATTTTACTAACTTGGTATTATATACAACACCGAAATCAAATGGCAATTTTTTTTATGGATTTAACAAACATTGAAGGAATCGAACGCCTTGAATGCATCACAGTGTTTACTGAAGTCGCATCTAAGTTGTTTGGCAACATAGTTTACATGTAATACTTTTGTACTCAACTCTGCAAAGGTAAAAAAAATTGGAAATGTGACAGTGAAGAATTATTTGAATGAAAGCTTGTTGTCTCTTTTGTGCTTCATTATTTACGGTCAAGGTTCTTTCGAAAAGGGTTTGATGTGAACTGTCAGAAATTTAGTTAATTGCATATGCTTTGTGACACGGATTGTGTGTCTTGTTAGCTCTTGTTTGCACGCACGCAATTGAAATACCAAGGATTCACGAAAATAAACAGGTCTGTTGGAAGCGTGCTTGAGTTTCAACAAAATGAGCGCCAAAATCAGCAAAAAATTGTGACGCTGATGAATAATAAAGTAGCCTCTATTTCCAAAACGATGGAATTACCTGGTGATAAATAGCCTCGTCTTGGAGAGTAAAGTATTGACTTTGCAGAAACACTGGTCAACCTCAAGAGTTGGGTGATTGTGATATTTGCGTTGAATTGGCACATTTCTTGTCAAACTTTATAACACTTGAAAGAAAAAGAAAACTAACTAAAACAAAAACTCGGTATCTTGCCATCATTTGAGATAGATGCTTCACTGCTTCGCGAGTAAACACGCCGCGGTAACTTGATCGCGGCGCCGGCTGAATTCGATGTCACTTTCGATTTTGCGATTTACTTATACAATAACAAAATTCAACTTAGCAAAAATCTTCAAAAATGTTCTTCTCTGATGGTAACTTTTTATATTCGCGGTTCAAAATGAATGTTGTTTTCATGTCGTAAATTTTGTTGCTGTGAAAACTTCCTTCTGCTCTTCCTAAAAACTGTGTATCAATATTTATTTACTTTTGCATCAATATTTGTTTTGCATAAAGCAAGCTAACAAAATCTGTACCTTAATTAGTTTGCATTTTTGAGCGTTAAAATAGAATCGGTCTACAATGTGGTATATTTTTTAGGTCACCCATCCAGATACCAACCTCGCCGGGTAGAGCTTAACTGCAATGAACTTTTTTCTTACAAAGCTGTCAGACGCTCAGAGTGCACGCTTAAACTTGTGGTGTAATGAAGTAGTGAGGGAACTTGAAAATGATCAGCATGTCAGCCCAGAAGCCAATGTTTTTCGATTCCCTTTTATTTCCTTCAATCTTTCTGGGTTTAGTACTTTGCTAGTAACCACATGTCTTCTCAGAGGGATATTTACCTAAGACTTCTACCATGGCACTACAATGATATATAATACCAAAACAATATCGTGTACTATTAGAGCTACATATTACGCAAAGACTATTTGAATCACCTGGAAGACAGTTGACAATATGGAATAAGGCGCTGTGTTACTGCACTACCACACGTATGCAATGCATGCCTATTTGTTCTAAAAATGACAGGAATTGTTTCTTTCTGACAAATGATTAATAGGCTGGTAGCCAGGTTTTTAACCTCAGAAAAAGATCTGTTTCGTTGTATGAACGTGTGAGCCAAAGGGCCTCTGCTGGCATGACTCCTGGGTGACCCCTTAAATAGTCTTAATGACCCCCGACTTGAAAAAATTGCCTGGAACGCTGCAGTTCAATTTCATCTAACTCAGTCCCTTCTGTTTTTGAGTAACACATACCACAGGCAACCCAGTGTACGCTCCTGGAGCGTCTAGTTTCAATGAAATGTCGGTCAGGCAGGTGTTGAGAATGAAGATAATTATCAGTTTAAGAGGTGTGATTTTGATATAACACCAAATTCTCATTACTACCCAACAAAGAAATCCATGGTACTTGATAGGAGAATTAAAGTTTCGATCGCGGGAATGAAAGGGTTAAGCAAGGACAACGGCAACGTGGACGGAAACACCACTTAAGAATGTCGCAATTCAATAGTCCGCCTTGTTCACGTTATCACATTATCGAAAAGGGCAAACTATCACATAACGGGATTGGTAAGAACGGTTTAAAAGGTAACGTTAGAAAATGAACTTAACGGTTCGTTGTTGTATGATCACGTTGTCGTCAAAACTTGACATTTGGTCATTTCACTT
>NC_090893.1:5316623-5324123 GCF_036669925.1 Montipora capricornis | reverse complement strand
ACGCTCAAACGTTGACGTAAAATAATTGCTGTTAGGTTCAGTCAAGAGATTATGAATGATCTCTTGGTTCAGTTTCATGATATCAGGATATCATGATAGCAGCTAGGAAATTGATAAGTCTGTGATTAATATTGAATGTGCCTCCCTGTGACATGCTGGGAAATCAATTAGCCCGGAATGAAATTTTACACAGCTACAATTGGGCATTCTAAATTTCCCAGTTCCTCAGTTATCGAGTTCCATAAGTATAAAACTTAAAAATGGTTTGCCTTAAAATCAGAAAAGAACCAATTCACCGTTTGCTGTTGAGAAAAGAGTATGCCAGGCAAAACAAGTTGCATCTCGGTAGCCTGAAAGTTAACTGACAAAATAATTTGCCTGTGTTCAAATTAACAAATACACCAATACATCACTAACGTTTCGTGTTTAACCGGAGAATTATGTTCGAAGGTGTAATAGCTGTTGAGTTTTATTCCTCAGTTATCGAGTTCCATGAGTATAAAACTTAAAAATGGTTTGCTTTAAAATCAGAAAAGAACCAATTCACCGTTGCTGATGTTGAGAAAAGTGTATGCCAGGCAAAACAAGTTATATCTCGGTAGCCTGCAAGTTAAGAAATAATTTGCCTGTGCTTAAATTAACAAATACACCAATACATCACTAACGTTTCATGTTTAACCGGAGAATCAGGGAAGCAGATGTTCGAAGGTGTAATAGCTGTTGAGTTTTATTCCTCAGTTATCGAGTTCCATAAGTATAAAACTTAAAAATGGATTGCTTTAAAATCAGAAAAGAACTAATTCACCGTTGCTGTTGAGAAAAGTGTATGCCAGGCAAAACAAGTTGCATCTCGGTAGCCTGAAAGTTAACTGACAAAATAATTTGCCTGTGTTTAAATTAACAAATACACCAATACATCACTAACGTTTCGTGTTTAACCGGAGAATTATGTTCGAAGGTGTAATAGCTGTTGAGTTTTATTCCTCAGTTATCGAGTTCCATAAGTATAAAACTTAGGAACCAATTCACCGTTGCTGTTGAGAAAAGTGTATGCCAGGCAAAACAAGTTATATCTCGGTAGCCTGAAAGTTAAGAAATAATTTGCCTGTGTTTAAATTAACAAATACACCAATACATCACTAACGTCTCATGTTTAACCGGAAAATTGAGGAAGCAGATGTTCGAAGGTGTAATAGCTGTTGAGTTTTATTCCTCAGTTATCGATACCTCTTACTAACCGAGTTCGAGGTCCGTACTGTAAGTTACGGCTGTTAAGTTTGAAATAGTTGCCTGCAAGATTCAAACAATTTGCAGTACAAGTTTATGCAACAGAAATGACATGAAAAACTCGCTAGATGATGTTTTATCGAAATTTTAAATTTAGCGGGCCGTACAGCGGGCCGTCCTGTAGAATACGGCCCTCTAATTTAGCCAATTACAGCGCGCGTACTATCTGGGAGATATAATAAAGTTCCATAAGTATAAAACTTAAAAATGGATTGCAATAATTGTCACAGAAAGTCAGACTTGTAAAAGCATATGGTAATTTGCCGTACGAAATGTTTTCGAAAGTCAAACAACTTACAAGAACGACTTTTACACGAAAGGGTGGGGGTACACATTCATGCATCATTTCCGAGTACGTTTTTTGCCTCCTAGTAAACGTTTTGTACTTTTGTACGTGCGGTTTCAATGGTATAAAGTAAACGGAACTATCTTTCCGACCTCTTGAAGTATTTTGAAATCTTCCTGCCTTAAAGATGTAGCTTGGAGATAGCTTTTAGAAACCGCCGCAAAGCGTTAAAAACAAGCATTATTTGTTTTTTGGCACGGAAAATATATGCAGGAATTTTAATTCAAAATATTTGGCATTTTCTAATATATGTTTGTTTTTTATCTCTACGTTCGTATTTGTTGTTTAGAAACTCCCAACTAGCCCATCCGATTGATACGAGCAGGGGTGGGGAGAGGTCACCCCCACAGGGTATACACTGTGAGAGTGACAGACGTTCCAACAGCTCCCCTTTAGTCTGTTTCAAGCTTGTTGTGATATAATTTTACAATCCCCTAGGATGACTGTGGTTTACCGAGCTATTTGGTTTGCCACGGTAGCGCTGATATTGATATCAACCTCTTCAAACAGCATGGAGTATAAAACACCATTCGTGTACATATACAATGTGTTCACAAAAGATGTCGCGGTCATGAAGCATACTATTCACTCAGTGGAAGTTACCAGTGCTGTGGAGTGTTTTCGTCATTGCGCGAGGGTCTGTGGCTGCTTGGCGTTTCAAGTGACTGGGGCCAGTTGCGAGCTGTTAGACAATGCGGATAGGGATCTGGTAGCGAGACAAGGAACTCTCCTGTATATTATGCAGCAAAACGGTGTCGAGGTTAGATGATACTTTGAGTCAAGATTTATCTGGAACATAATTTAAATATTTTAAATCTTTCATTATACCATGCAAGTCTTAAGGGAACCTCCACTCCTTGTTTACAATCAAATTTGTTTTGGATTTTTACTCAATGAAAGCATTTGTATCACTTCCAGAATCGCTTATTTTTGTCTTCAGATTTCCTGGGCGCCTCCATCTTGAATAATTGTGACGTGTTGCGGTTGCCCTATCGTTATCATACAAAATCTCTTTGTGTCTGAACCTTAACACTTATAGTGTAACACGTCACAATTATTCAAAATGGCAGCACCTGAAAGATATGAAAATCGAAAAAGTGATTCTAAAATTCATTTTTTGCCCAGTGATATAAACTTTTTAACAAAAATTGATTGCAGACAAAATTTCTCCGATTTTTTTAACAACCTCAGTGAACATGTTTTAAATTTTGGTTTTCGGAATGCTACATATATAAATCCATCATATATTGCACTGCGGGTATGAACTCAAGTGAAACTTTGTTGTCTCGCAGTTATGAGCGCAATTTACGATTGCTTCGAGAATCCTGAAAAATTTAGGATTTCATCGGGGTTTGAACCCGTGACCTCGCGATAGTCTTTAACGCCAACCTACGGCTGCCAATGCTGGACAATTACAGCGCGAAACTTTGACAGAATCGACGCTGTGTACAACCAAGTTCTCCGTTCCATGATCCGAAACGGTTGGGCCCACGCTAAAAGCGCAAGTGATTATGGCGAGAATTTCCGGTTCAAATAGTCTACAAAGAAAATCCACGCCGTTTCCATCACCATTCCAGTATCAGACTTAAAATCAGTGCAAAGGAAATATCTCGGTCACCTAATTCGCTGCCCGGACAATCAAGCCCGAAAACAGTTACTATTCACGCTAGATAAGCGTAGTTTCTACCAGAAAGTTCCACTAATTCACCAGGTTTCGAAGACTGAAAACATTGAGAAGGACCGACTATTTACAGATGCCATGAACCGGCGATTGTGGGAGGCGCGGCGGCCTCATGGTTATAGTGCTCGACTCCGGATCGAGTGTTCCGGGTTCGGGGCCTGGCCGGGGACATTGTGTTGTGTTCTTGGGCAAGACACTTTACTCTCACAGTGCCTCTCCCCACCCACGTGTTTAAATGGGTACCAGCAAAATGCTGGGGGTAACCCTGCCATGGACTAGCATCCCATCCAGGGGGGAGTATAAATACTTCTAGTCGCTTCGTGCTACGGAAACCGGAGATAAGCGCCGGCCTGATGAGCCTTCTGGCTCGTAAGCAGTGACTTTACTTTACCTTTATGAACCGGCGATATTGCATGAGTGATTCCCGTCCCGATGAATCTGGAAAGATTCGATGGGCTAAAACAATGAATGAATGAATGAATGAATGAATGAATGGTGTGACGCTCTAACCAACTGAGCTATGAGGCCACTGACGTTGGGAGCTGGTCATTTGTGGGTACAAATGTCCCCGTGATGGGTGAATTAATGAACGAAATGCTATATATATGAAATCCATCAGAAATGGACCAGCTCCCAACGTCAGTGGCTTCATAGCTCAGTTGGTTAGAGCGTCGCACCGGTATTGCGAGGTCACGGGTTCAAACCTCGTTGAAGTCCTGAATTTTTCAGGCTTCTCTAGCCAGTTGCTAAAATTGCGTGCATAACTGCGAGGCAACATAGTTTCACTTAATTTTAATTTTATTATTACAGATCAGGAGATAATCATACTGAATCAGTACGAGTCAGTTCTCCTGTGGCTTTGAACGCGGATTGTTTCCCTATTTTCGCAAATCCCATAATACATTTCATTTTGGGGGGTTATTTGCATTAAAAAAATGGAATTTAAGCGCATTAGATCATTGCGTCATGGTAATGCGCTATAGAAATCAATAAATTATTATTATTGTTATTATGGATATCCAGTTTACTGAAGCAGGATGCAGTCCCAAGAGTAAATAATAAACACTTAATGACTGATCCCGATCAGTTGATTTTGTTTCCCGAGAATCTCAATGTTTTCCCGAGGCGCAGGCGGGGGAAACATTGAAATTCGAGGGAAACAAAATCAACTGTTTCTCTCGGGACCAGTCATTAAGTTATTTGTTATATAGCACAAAAAGAAAAAAGTGCAACGGCAACAGCAACGGTGGTCGTCGGTCAACATTCGCGGGTAACAGTGCACTGCACTGCTACCCTCTGACGTCATAAATTTTACACTGTTGCCGAATAGAGACTTTTGACGGGAAACTGTTTTATTGTTAGATGTCATGTGACCTCTAAGTAACCAATGAGAGCGCGTGCTGTTGGGGAAAAAATTCAGCAATATAACAACTTATATTGTATTTTTTTCATGTAAAGACCCCCTCCCCCCCCCCCCAAAAAAAAATTGCATTATGGGATTGGGAAAATAGTCTGTGACCTTTTTACTGACTGAGATATTTTTAGGTTAGTTTTCCCGCAAAACTGGACAGCTAATCACAAGTCTTACATGAGAAATTATATTACCCATGGGATCGAGAAAGGTCACTCTTGCAAGCCAAATCTTATTTAAAATCTTGTCCAAAAATAGCTTGATCTGATACATAGACCTACGGTTGGAGCAACCTCGTTCCCAGGCTCTCTTTCTTTTCCTCCCTTAACCTCGAGGACAAGGGAGGAAAAAAGAGAGAGCCTGGGAACGAGTTTGCTATTTTTAGATTCATGTCATCCATGTTCAGATGGAACGGTGATTGGTTAAGCGAACAAAAGTAGGCTCGAAAGGTGTTCTTGTTGTAAACGTTCTGAGGTAATGATGAATCCGAGAAGAGATAAGGTGGTGGTTTGAGGCCATAATCACTGTAGAAGAGTTCGCTTGAACTTCTACTTCAATTCTACTTTTATTTATGAGTGATACAGAATAAAATATAATGTTCATACATTTGAACTTCAGAAATTAAAATACAGGAGAGTTGGAGATCATCGCCGTGATCTTTAGATTTCATGTATTTCAATTTCCTCAGTTCAAATATCTGAACATTTCTCTGATATATTCTGTATCATCCATTCGTTCACTTCTTTGCCTGCTCGACCACTCACAAGCGACCAGGGACAGGTTTAGTTTTCGAAAGTCACTTCCGCCGAAACTGCAATCAGTCCGCTTGTTTTGATATACTGGTCTTTGAACGTGTTTTCACTGAAGGTAACAAAAAGCTAAATGATTGTGGAGTTTGATGGCTGAAAAGCTCTCCATTTTTTAACAAACTGAGAAAATTGTGACACCCGAAAAGAGCCCGAAACGTTCCTGGCGCCCGTTTCTCGAAAGTCCCGAAACTTTTCGGGCCATTTTCGGGTCTCACAATTCCCTTTTTATCTCAAGAACGGGGAGAATTTAAATCGTCAAACTTCACAGACATATTTCTTTTAGTTAGCTTGAAAACATGTTAAGAGGTCGCCTTTCCAAAACGAGTGGTTCACAGTTTCACAAATGGCTTTTCGGGCCCGAAACGTTTTCGGGACTTTCGAGAAACGGGCCCCAGGACTGACTTTTCGGACCCGAAAAGTTGTCGGGACTTTCGAGAAACAAGCCTCAGCTTCCAGAGCAAATCGCACGGTCATGGGTTCGAGTCCCGTTTGTGTTAGCTTGTAACGCCAACAAATTTATGTAATCCACTCAGCCAATCGGGTTCCAGTGTAATTCGAGTGTCACACTTGGCAGATACAAGACACCGCGTCTTGCAGGACAATTGCTTTTAGATTGGCGTAACTTAAAGGATTGACTTATCGATTTTTGGAATTTTGCGAACGTCTTCTCTATCGAATCAAGCAAGCTAGGACACCAAAGTAAGATTACATATTTTATTTACAATAGTTTTAACTTAGGAAATTTTGGCTCGTGTCTATCTTTAGAACGATTTAAAGTGATTCTTGACCTGTAATTAGCACGTGTACTCATAAGAGCATTTTCATTATCCTGTTATTAGTTCAAACCAACTTCAACCTCAATCTCAACATCAACATCCGTAATCAAGAATCAGCCATCAACTTCAACTTCAAAATCTAGCTTTAGCTATCAACCATCGACAACTTCTAGTAATAATCAACGACCTACAGATTTTCGAATCAAGAATTTTGCGTCAATCAATTTGAGACTTGCCTTTGAGAGCATTTGAATAAACGTTTAATCATTGGAACTTTTAGTTCAATCAGTTGCGTTTGAATTATCTATGGTTTGTTTGGTATGAAATCTACAGTTTGTGCCTTGATGTTTTGTTTCTCTTTCTTCGTAACTTCTGTGATCTCCAACTCTCGTGTACTGCTGTTTCTATTTTGTAGGCTGGGGTTTTTGAGCTCCTGGAAGGGTATATTGAGTACTTAGTCAAATGAACGGTTGTTGAGTGAGTATTCTTTTGTTTCCAGGGTAATGGGAGCTGTTTGACCGGATGTTGCGAATCCCAGCCTTGCCTCAACGGAGGGACGTGCCGAGAAACGTGTAATGACATCAAAGAACAGTATACTTGCGCATGCTCAGAACATCACCATGGGAAAAGATGTGAATTGTTTAATCCGAAGTCTTGTCAATCTATCGCAAGGATTAAGCCAGAAGTGGTTTCTGGGATTTATGACCTCGATATCAGCTTTAACAAGACCATTCGGACCTACTGTGATTTCAGCTCTGAGGCTGGAAAAGCATGGACCCTGATAGAATCATTTTCCCTAGGAAACAAGGAGGTTTACAAAAACAAACCTTTTTATCACGACTTTCCACGAAACGAGAATAATTTTACATGGGACGACTTCCGAGTCTCGTATCAAGCATTGGTTACCATTCGGGATAACTCAACACACTGGCGAGTCACATGTAGCTTCCCATCAGGCCTCACGTATTCCGACTACGCACGCGCATCGCTGACAGCCACAGACCTGTTAACCTTTGCAAACCGAGACAAATGCCGACAGTACGAGTATGTTTCAGTTCGAAGTATCAACTGCACGGATTGCGAGGGGATGCAAGTACAGAGAGATAATCAACATATGCATACTGATTCTTATTGGAGTGGTATAAACTAATGTGAATGGGACCCCGGGGCTGGTGCAGTAGCGGGTGAAG
>NC_090893.1:5294123-5311623 GCF_036669925.1 Montipora capricornis | reverse complement strand
TGTGTCGATGAATGAGAATGTTTAATTTCTCAAATTTCATAGCTCATATTTTCGTGGGAGATAACATCATCTATTTCTTGTGGTGGGAGGGGGAGGGGATGGTGGGAGTGTATTTCTGAAGAAATCTTCGGCCTTTGGCATTGCCCAATGTCAGGAGCCCATCTGGAGCGTGCAACTTCCATACAGCGTCTTTGAAACGGCGTTTTCACAAGTAGGTTTATTTTTAGACTAGCCCTTCACGCGAATTAGGTCAAAAAACAAAGGCAGTTCCGGTTCGGTGACCCTATGACGTCAGCTTAATTTCTTGTAATTGGTCATCGGGCTCCTGTGGGAGTCTCATTAGTGGGAAATTCAATCTAAAAATAACCTTACTTGTGAAAACGCCGTTGCACGAAAATAGGTAAGTTGCACGCTCCGGGTGATGGGCTCCTGCCAATGTATAACTGAAAGAAAAAATATAAAGCAGTTGTCACAACAGGTTGAGCGAAGCTCGATTAAGGGGCCACCAAGAGAAAATAAAGGGGGAAGAGAGGGCATCCCCCATACACGCCCTTTTCCATAGGTAATTGTCTCAAGTTATTTTTGGATCGAGATCACGTAGCACAGATTCCAAGGAGATTAGGCAACAGCCAATCATATGGCTGCAATGTGTTCGGCGTGGATAGCCCACGCTCAGAGAACACATTTTCGCCATAGGATTGGCTGTTGTCTAATCCCCTTGGGATCTTTACAGCGTGAGAATCGATCTAAAAATAACTTCAGACATATTAACTATGGGAAAAGGCATGTATGGGGGATGCCCTCTTTTTCCCCTTTATTTTCGCTCGGGGGCCACCCACTAGGAGCAAGCATTCCTTTCGTTGCGCCTAGTGAAGTCGGAGACGCTCTGGATTCATCCTAAATGGATGTAATCAGAGAGGCCGGCAAAGTTAGATGAACTTGGGAGGTAGTGCTTCGGTACAGTAACTTTAACAGAACTCAACCCACAGGAAATTTGCCGATTGCTGGATGCAGCCTAAACTAGGAGGAGGTTTGGCGAGTGTTGGATGCATATATCTGATTGGACTACACCAAAATTAGCCAAGGAGTCTAATTTTCTATTTGTGCTTTCGCCCATCTCCAAGCAACTAGTTTCCGATTACTGATTTGTTGCATATAGAGACATTATATATCAGTGGTATTTTCTGTCTGTGAGCCGCTATTTTGAAGTTGAAGGCTATAGACGAAAGAGAGAAATGACCCTCGCACTTATCTGGACAATTTAAGCAACATTTCTCTCCCTGATTGAGTCCTTTCACGGGAACAAATGAGCCCAACAAATTGTCTTGACCTGCAGCCAACTGTATGGCTTCATAGCTCAGTTGGGAGAGCATTGCACCGTCATCGCAGAGGTAATGGGTTCGAATCCGAGTCACTTGGATCTTTCAGTTGTCTACAAGAGACAGTTGCTTAAAATGTCCGGTAAAGTGCGAGGATCATTTCTCTCTTTCATTCTTGCCGCACCAACGATTTGTCGAGCAAAATCGTTGCGCGAGAAATCGACGGTGTAAGTTCTCTCGCGTAACATCGAGGCGTTGTCGTCTTGGGCGTCATGAGGTCCGGGGTTCCTCTTAGTGGAACGTTTCTGCCTTAATTAAACAACAGCTTTGAAAACCTTTTGTTTTTACTACCATAGTACAGCCTGTATGAGCTTTTTCACATGACAACTTCCGTTTGATACTTTTGACAATGGTACGGACGAGAGCGTTGTGATTTCCCCCTGTGGTGACTCTACCTTACGTAGTGAATTTGATTATTACAACAGCTCTTCTTGTTCATGGTCGCTTAAGTCTTGTTACCTTCAGAAGAGCATTGAACTTTGAATACGGTAAGATCAGGATGACGACGCCTCAACCAGCGCGACACGACTCTGATTTTACAGGTTTCGTTTCGCTCGTTGCCAAGCAACTAACTTCTCAGCTCACCTCAGCTCATTATAGCGTTGACCATGAATAAGCACATTACTTAATTCGTGTTCTTTGCAAAAAGCTTTAATTGATAGGGTTTCCAACGAAAATTTTCAATAAGCAGTTCCATTTCTCTGTTTACTACTGCTCATTGAAAGACAATTGCACTTGAAATGAATGTGATACCGTGGTTAAGTAAAGAGATGTATGTTTCTTCAACTTTTCCTTCCATGATAGCTCCAAGCAACTCATTTTGTCTCATGTACAAAATATTCTCACGGAACTGAAATCTGGGATAACCTGTAGCCGTGCGAATCTTCGTGGCTTTTGAGTGACTTGAACTCTATTTTTACCAATACTTCTTTTTGTTTTCAGCAGTTGGAGGGCATGATCAGGGAAACGCACCCTACACCAGTAAGAGGAAATCGATTCGACGTGGACTTACAAAAAAAATAACGGTTCATCAGCTTTGCTACTGGCTGTTCAACTGAAGAAACACGGAGTTGAAATCCTCTCAGAAGTTCAATTTCACCTCCATCATCGGACACGTTCATTAGCGAATTTGACCTCTTTGTTGTAGGCACTCGCTAAATTGGCTTTGCTCTGTCGGTCGTTTTGATCTTTTTAAAGAGGTCTCTTTAAATCGTCTTCCTCGAAGTGGAAGTGTAAGAGATAATACACTGGTTGCACTTGAACGCCCAAAAAATAGAAGTCTCCAGCCAATGAGAACCCCGATTAATGTAATCTTGGATAGAAATAGTGTTGAAAAGGATCATTGGAACAATGGAGGTGATATTTGGCGCCCGCACTTTGGTCACTGATCCCAACAACCATGGTAGGGGACTGGAGTCCCCGCTACTAACTGTTAACTATACAGAAGCACATTTGTTTGTGTTGTGAAACCTCCGTCACTGTTAAAAGGTGTAAGCTACACCGGGGAACCCCACCTTTTCCCGTTTGTTGTTGAAATTCAACCAGAGAACCTGGAATAACCTCGAAATACAGCCTTGTGGCACAAGCAGCGCTGTAGTGTACCCTCTTGGAGTGTTGCCCACTACGCATATCCCATGCCTTAACATTATTGTATACTACCATGCAACTCTTCTCATTTCGTCTAGCCAGGAGCGGAACCCCTCAAACTATGTGCTTCATTTGACCTTGTCTAGTTCACTTATGTCTTGCTTCGCTGCAAAGTTATGTGGAAGACACAGTTTACCGGACATTTTTCTCGTTTTATCTCCTTTCTCCCTCCGACTTATGATCGTTGAAAGCAAATATAGTTCCTGTATCAGCAAAGGACACTTAATTAAAGCAAACAGGTTGTATCTAAATACGTCATAAACCAGGCCGCAGTAGTTCGAAGGATGGATAGCGCTGTTCACTGAATAAAGCACTATCCACTGAATAACTCAATTGCTTTTGCTAGTGTTTATCGGTTCGATAGTGATTTATCCTGTGGATAGTGTTAGCCACTTTTTGAACAACTGGGGCCAGATATATGTTTGTTTGTTTGTTATTTATTTGTTTGAGCAGTTTGAAGTCTTGGCAGCTATTCGGGTGATATGGGCCTGCTATACCCACCCATATACACACAGAAGACAGCCACAACACCGGGGACTTCATCCCTTACTCTTCTTGAATACTGTGTGGGTTCTTTAACGTCCCACAGGGAACTAATGAAACGGGACCTCCGGCTTATCGTCCTTATCCGAGAAGACTTGAAAGTCTAACCATTCGCGGATGTAATTACAAAGGCAGCACTTTCTCCTCGGTTATTTAAAGACCCTGAGTGTTGGTCCGGCCGGAGTCGAACTCACGGCCTCCCGCATGACAGCCCGTGCTCAACCAACACCGCCACCGGTGCGCGGTGCGGTGTGTCTAAATGCATAAAAAATGAAAACTATATATTGAATTTGACTGGTAATCTAGTTGCTGCTCTTATTCCATATTTCGATATCCCCCTGGCAGACCTGCAAGTGTGATTGTTCTTTTGTTTCCCGTACCTTTGAGAAGTTTAAAGATAAAAAGTTAACTCTGTTCAGGCCACGTGGCCCATTGAGACTACACACCGTTAACATTGGATGGTTATCACATCTTTTGAAAAATAACTGAACAAACAAGTAATTTGGTGTACAAATTTTAACTCTGCGCAGAAATGCTTTTTGCTAAACCTCTTTCTTTCCAGTAAACGAACTTAAGCGATAATGTCTCCTTTATTTATATCATTCCACGATCCCGAATTCGTCGTCTTCTTAACCAGACTCCTATTTTTAATAACATTCGAAGGGTACAAATTACCTCACAATTCCCCACGTTCTTGAAAAGGAAATTTTTCCCATCAATAATTTAACATTTACTTCATACGCTGCGAAGAAATGCATTTGGTTAACCTCTTTCTTTCCAAAATGAACTAAAGCGATAATATATTCTCTATTTATATCATTCCACGATCCCGAATTCTTCTTCTTAACCAGCTTCAAATTTTTAATGACATTCGAAGGGTACAAATTACTTCACAATTCCCCGCGTTTTGGAAAGGACATTTCCCCAACAATAATTTAACGTTTACTTAAAACGCTGCTCAAGAAATGTATCGTGTTAACCTGTTTCTTTCCAGAAAATGAACTAAAGCGATATTAACACATATTTGTGTCATTTCCACGATCTCAAATCTCATTAACCAGATTCCTTCTTTCAATGACTTCCATTGTTTCATTTTGGAAGGGTACAATTACTTTACAGCTCCATTTTTTTGAAAAGCAGATTATATCAGGCAATAATATAAGTTTTACTTAATACTTCAGGGGCACCCAACGAATCTGTTCCTCACATTATCTGTTCCCCAGAGGAATCTTGCTGGCTGGCAAAAATACAGGTGTTTCGATGAGCTGGCTGGGAAATTTTGTTATTGATAGAGGTTTTGCCTTGGAATTACTGACTTTTTCTAGCATTTCAACCCGAGCTGGCCGTAGTAACTCTGAAAAACTGAGGACGACTAAAAAAAAAAAAAAAAAAAAGAACCCCTTCCCTCTCCCAGAGAGTTCGGTCGCTTTGGATCGAGGGATTTGAAAGCGCGCGGAATTCCTGGCTGGGAAATAAATTTGATCAGCTGGCTGGGAAACCAACCAATTTTATCTAGCTGGCTGGGAAACTTCTTGTGTGTCTTGCTGGGAAAAAGGAACAGATAATGTTTTCCCAGCAACACTGAAAAACACCTGAAAATGCCTTAATAACATTTATTTTCATTAACTGGGGTACAATAATACATTTTACAACAAATTGGTCGTTGGGTGCCCCTGATACTTTCCCGGTCAATACGGCTTTCGGAAAGAAAGATCAAAGGGTTTAAATTCTCTCTTGATTTCTCTAAAGGTTTCTCTTAAGTTGTCGTAATTGACCTAATCGGCTAACCCGAGATTAAGATTCTTTGTGTATTGTATTAAACAATCTTAAATTTACAATATATAATCCACTAAAATGCTAAAAAAAGATATTCACAATCTTAATCCGTATAAATAATAACAAAATACTAAAAACTTCACTACAACAGCATCAAATAAAATGATAATGTAGCATATTTAAATGATATGGAAATACCTGAAACAAAGCGTTTTATTCCCAAAGGGTTTGAATTGGGTACAACATAAGTCATTGAGTTAGCCGATTAGGTCTATGTTTCTAAATTGTTTTTAGGCCCAAGGTTAGCTTTTATGAATGTTTAGAATAGTTTTTACTCTCTGTATTGGTAAAACAATGATCTGTGATTCCGGATTCCGGATTCCGGATTCCAGGTTTTAGGATTGCCCCCGGTTTGTAGGTCTACAAGTTCGACCACAGGCAGGCCAAGCTCGGTGTACCGAGATTAAGATTCTTTGTGTATTGTATTAAACAATCTTAAATTTACAATATATAATCTACTAAAATGCTAAAAAAAGATATTCACAATCTTAATCCGCATAAATAATAAAAAAAAATACTAAAAACTTCACTACAAAAGCATCAAATAAAATGATAATGTAGCATATTTAAATGATATGGAAATACCTGAAACAAAGCGTTTTATTCCCAAAGGGTTTGAATTGGGTACAACATTGAGTTAGCCGATTAGGTCTATGTTTCTAAATTTATCACCCGATCTTCCGGTTTGTAGGTCTACAAGTTCGACCACAGGCAGCCCAAGCTTAAATTTACAATATATAATCTACTAAAATGCTAAAAAAAGATATTCACAATCTTAATCCGTATAAATAATAAAAAAAAATACGAAAAACTTCACTACAAAAGCATCAAATAAAATGATAATGTAGCATATTTAAATGATATGGAAATACCTGAGACAAAGCGTTTTATGCCCAAAGGGTTTGAATTGGGTGCAACATTAGGATTTATCACCCGATCTTCCGGTTTGTAGGTCTACAAGTTCGATCACAGGCAGCCCAAGCTCGGTGTACGATTTATAGACTTTGTATGGGAAAACATACTTTCCCATACCAAAGTCTATTATATCGTACACTGGGTTGGGCTGCCTGTGGTTGAACTGCGCTATCTTTCAGCCAATCATAGCTAGACTTTATTTCCTACTTATTCAGAAACCACACAAAACGACACACAGAACAAATATTTTCCCGCTGCTGTCGAATCTTAGGTCCACCTAGTCAGGTGTCTTGCAATCGCGAATTTCTGAGATAATTTTCCATGAAAATCTTGAAAAGCTGCTTTTGCAGTTATCCTGATCGGACATGCCAAGACGAGGATCAGAAGTCAGTGAAGGTAAGTGATTTTCCGAGAGTTCTGAGGACGCTTTCTACACCGTTCGGCTCAGTCTAATAATAACAGTGTTTTACGTTTCTATGGGAATCTGCGTTAAAATAACTTGAGAAAACCTTGAATGTAGAAAAATTTGTGAATGGTAAACTTTATATTAGTTGCTAACCAAGGAATGTTACGGAAAAAATTTGAGGATCCTACCTACACTAGAATTTGCCCAGCGAAAATTTAACCTTCCCTTACATTTGTCAGACGCATGTCTGAGTGAGGGTAAATTTAGAAGTAATGGTGTGGCGAAAGCAGCGGGTGGGAGGATGTCCATTGATATTTGAAACATGTAGCCCCTCAGGGCGGTGACAGCGCAGACCGTTGAGTTCGATTGAGTAATAATGAGAGAGGAATTTAACTTCTAAGGCCACAATAGATCCGTAAGAATCAAAACACTAAAATAACAATCAGAGGAATTAAACTTGTAAGGCTAAAATAAATCAGAACTTAAAAGTCAAACACTAAAATAACAATTGGAGAAATTATTAGTATTATTATCATTTTTGTTTTTTTTTTAATGGCGACAATAAATCAGCAGTCAAAGATCGAACCCAAAAGGGGAGAATTAACCTTCTATGGCCACAATACATTGAATGAGCAGTCAAAGATCCAACCTGAACAGAGCACCCAAAGGAATTAAACTTGTAAGGCCACAGTAAATTCTGGACTCAGAGGTCAAACACTAAAATAATCTGAGGAATTATTTTCTTTGGCCACAGCAAATTCAGCAGTAAAAAATCAAAAACTAAATTAGCAGGAAGGGGATTTAAACGTCTAAGGTCATGATAAATTCTGAAGACAAAGAGCAAACACTTAACTGACAATCGGAGGATTTAATTAAACCACTATCACCACAATAGATTCAGCAGTCAAAGATCAAACGGTTGTCCAGGGTTGTCGTAACGTTGGCATTTGGCCTTCGGGGAAACACCTCCTTGTGCTGTTGGTTCGACAAGGATGGGATGTTGAGACATTTGCAACGTGTGGACCAGATGATGGTGTGGTCAGGTCCCGATGCCGGTGCGGTAGATCTTCGTTATTTAAGGTTTTTCCGCCAGAGGGTCTTGTTCGTGTGACGTCCTCGCCGCCATATTGATGCACAAAAGCAGATTGAAGATCTCTCAGTACATTGTAGCTTCCTTTGTTCATCCACCAAGTCGTACATTTTTCCATTGTTATTGGTGTCTCTAGAGGTTGTGTGAAAAACGTCCTATAGGGAGCGACAGACGACAACATACCGGGTGGATAAGTGTTTGAGTTTTGCATTGGTGGGAAGTCGACCGCCTTGCATGATTTCGTGAAAACTTCATTTGACTTGTTCCGAAACACGCAGAATCGACTCGAGGAACAGGGAAGCGGGAAATCAGTTCAGCTTTGCTGCCATTTTTGGCAGATAGCGAGCATGAAGACGAAGACGAAGAACTTCCGTCGACAGTGAAGTGAGATTTTCCCAATGACGATGGCGAGGGCCTGTGGCCTTCGAATTGCCACGCGGATGCGCCATAATAAAATTCGTAAACAGTAAAGGTACTCCTTACAGGAAACTAAAGAGCTCACAGAATAACCTCTGAAAATAGGAATTACTCCACGCGACAAAGGCAGAAATGAAATGCAGCGGATTACAGGACATGTAGCTCCAAAGAGGCCACCACGTGATAGGCGCAGGATACGGAGACCGAGGGGTCAGAGGTTATCTCTCGTAAACATTTATAACTTTAATTTTATACTAAAATATCACTGAAAGACCAGGTGAATTTTCTTTGGAATCTTAGCATCCTGGAAATGGTCCCTCTTAAATCTCCTCTTAAACCCCACTGTGAACGTCCAACCACAGCGACTCTGTCAGACAAGTGTTTTCCAACAATTCAGCACAAATCAAACAATGAACCAAATTGGTTTCATATGAAACCACTTTTTTTGGAGTAGAAGTTATCATATCATTGATTTCAGAGGGACCTGGACCGTCTGAGTGAATGATATTGACAAAATGCCTAAAAATATTTCAAAATTTTCGAAATCTGCCCTTTCGCAGCGGAGTTATAGAGGTTTGAATTTGGCCAAAATCCCATACATTCACTGTAATTTAAGCTGTGTTTGCGCCTCGACCAAGATGGCGTCAGAAACCGTGAAAAGGTCTATTTTTAAATTAATGCTCTTTAATGCTAATATTATATGGAGGAACTCAATTTCTTCATTTCAAGTTTCAAGACAAGAAGATTGATCCTTTGCACATGTGGTCACTCAATCAGTCACAGGCAACCAAAACTTAATTAATTTAACACTGGTGACCCTTAGTGTGGTATGGCATAAGTAAAACTACTGTATGTGTTTGTATTTATAGGAACTGATGATAGTAATGGGGTGTATGGATTTATCCGAGATCTGTTAGTGGACGGTAAAGATGCCTGGTTTGTCAATGGGACGGGACGCTATGGTCTCAACTGGTGCAGAGCTCTTGATTGTTATGCAGATTACAAGGCAAGAAAAAAACCCCAATTCAAGAGCAAGAATCTCACCAGACAAAAATTAAGCAATCATCTGAGATCAGCCCTTCTGAATTTTTACAAGAAGGATGGCGCAAAAGAATATATGGAGTCTAAGAAAGTCAACAACAAGAATGAAGTTGTTGAAAGGCAGTTTCAAATGCCTTCCAAGTTGTTTAAATCCTTTTTTGGAAGTACAGTTCCTTCAGATGAAAGCGAGCAACAAGATGAGCAGGAGATAAACAGTACCACATCTGAGGTTAGTCAATGTGAGGGGCAATGATTCCTCTTTATGTTTGGCTGGAGCATTGTAATGAAACTATCAACCATCACTGGTTGACAGCAGTTTCACTTGTATAGAGTCAGTGTTTTACCCTCTATGAACTTGCAAAATCTAAACCTTGGCTGATAAAGGACAAGTTGGAATTTCTTTTTTTTCCATTCTGCAAGGAATTTGCAAAGTTTGAAGGTTCACCTCCCTAATTAATTCAAAGGTGGGCCTCAGCTGCCTTTATTAGACAAAGGTATCAAAGCTGCATGTATAAAAAAACCCAGTGAATAGTTGGAGAAGTTGTTTGCATTCCACCTGGCAATTAAGGGTACATGTACTTGAATATTGAGAGCATAACCTTTGCTTCAATTTCCTATTAAAATGTCTACAGGTATCATTATTAGGTCTTGATTGGTTTTATTTTTTAAG
Source organism: Montipora capricornis (assembly GCF_036669925.1). Lineage (NCBI taxonomy): Eukaryota > Metazoa > Cnidaria > Anthozoa > Scleractinia > Acroporidae > Montipora > Montipora capricornis. The sequence goes on along the minus strand of NC_090893.1, from coordinate 5,301,679 downwards.
GATGAAATAGATGTCCAATCAACTCACAACTCAAGTGATCATGGATTTGATGAAACTATGGATCAGTCTTGTGTTGGTAAGGATGATGTTCTCAGTTTTATTGAAACTGTCTTAATTAATACAGTACTGCCTGGAAGTATTGACCCCTCGGCCTGGAAGTATTGACCCCTCGGGACGAGGCAATACCTCGTCTTTGCCGCGGGTAGTGGTCGCGCGCCACTGAGGTTTGCACATTTTTTTCCCTCGGTAAAACCGAGGTGCAATGTGCCGCGGAGAGAAAAGACGAGGCTTGCCGCGGGAAAGAACAATGATCTGCTGCACGTGTAAAATAAGCAGAAGACTGTCAAGTTTTAGATCTCATGGTGTGAAGAATCGATTCTTAAAGCAAGAAATTGTAATCAAAATGAGAAAGTGCGCGATTTCCGTAAGGACTCAAATTTTATTATCTTTACATAATGTAAAACCGAAGACTTCTGTACTGTAAAGATACAAAGATACTGTTATTTAACTACAGTGTAAGCGACAGCTGTGTTATCCAACCAACGAAACAGTCGTTGTTATCCAAGCTGTAATACTCTATGCGTGCGTGAGAGATTTGTTTTGTTTCGAAAAAGGTTCGATTGTGTCTGTTTTTGTCCAAAGCTGACCTTATTTTATTTGGAGACTTGAAATTCAAACTGGTGCGATTGTCTTCGTTTTATCATCGCCATTTTGGTGAGAGGCAAGTACGGTATTCCTTCCACATATTCCAGTTATTGTGAAACTTGTCAAATTTCAATCTTAATTGATACATTCTTCCGAGTCATCGGACCCTCTGTCGGTACTATTTTGAGACTTGACGTACCAACGAATAATTTAAGAATGGTTTCTTTTTTCATCTCTTTCATCAGCAATAAATTGTTATGTGTAATCACCCTTACAAAACAGAACACTATTTTAAAACTATTTTTATGCTATTTTTGAGATATATTTAAAATATATTTGGAACCTATTTGGGAACTATTTTGGTTGTTTATCGCAAAATATGATTTAAATACTATTTAAAGTCTAGTTTTGATGCAGTTTTGAACTGTTTTTAATGGTTTTTTAACCTAATTAAAACACATTTGAAAACTATTTTGAAAATACATGAAAAACTTATCCATCTCTGCAAATAAGGCTCCAAATAGGTTTCAACTATGTTTCAAATAGTTTTAAATATTATGACAACCAGCCTTGTAAAGATTTAAAATGTAGTTGTAATGCCTATTTGAAAGCTAGTTCAAATAAAATAGCTTCAAAATAGGTAAAAAACAGTTTAAAATCACCTTTTTAAGTGCATCATGTTCCTTTTGTAATAAGGCCGATTATGAGAGCATCAAACAAGGTTTACAATCTGTTGATGATATTAATGTCACAATCTATAGAAACATCAGAATAAAAGCTTTAAATTCTTTTCCATTTCTCCGTGTACAGATAAAGGACATTGTTTAAGCAAAGTACATATATTACGAGTAGTGAATTAACTCAAAGAATATCGCATTCACAATGGCATGCTTTGAATAAGACCAAACCTTGTTATACATGTATTGAAGGTTGAAGTTAAAGCTCATTTTTTCAAGGCACCAGATGAAATCAAATCCTAAAAGGGCACTTAAACTTTGATTATTGTCTCACTGGCACATTCAGTACTATTGCACAAAATTCTCAAGAATTTCAACTCACTCAAGGGACCCTCAAGTTGAATCATTGAGTGGAATTCGTAAAGATTCCCATAAAATCCCAGCTGTACTTTAGCATCATAGAATGAGATGGACTAGCTTAAATCATTTACATAGCTCTTTTATCAGAGACTCTGTACATCTAAGAATAATCATGCAAAGGTTTAGTCTCAGGTGTCAAATTTAGGAACAGTCAATATAATATTCATGTTCAAGTGTGAGATATAATATAATGTTTACGTAGCTACATGAAAGATACATGTAATTGGCCGTTAAACCATAACATCATCGTATTTTGCAAGACATGATCAAGATTGTTACTTGAAAGACAGTTCAATTGAGCCCACAGAGTTTGGTTAAGGTCACTGGTCACTATTCAGACACTGTTACACTAAATTGCAGTCAATGTCCGTAATCTTGAAGACTTAAACATTTTTGGCCTGGAAATTCAATAAAGCCTGGTCAAGCCTGGCTTGAATCTTAAGGCTTGGAAGGCCAGACTTTTTTGACCTTCAGATTTCTTGCATTCAAATACAGACTGTATTCACTCACATGAAAAATTATTCCAGCATCAAGCTCATTATCATGATTCGAGCGTATACTCAGCAATTCAAAAGTATACCTTTAAATTATTCTTTCCAATTTGAAATAGTTATAAATAGACTATTTTATCCCTATTTTGAAGCTTTATGATGGTTGCCCATTTTAAATAGGTATTAAATAGGTTATTAAAAATTTGTTTGAAAAATTTTAATGATTCGAGTATACTCAGCAATTTGAAAATACCTTTCAAATACTCCTTTCAAGTTCAAACTAGTTTTAAATAGACTATTTTATTCCTATTTAGGAGATTTATGAATGCCATACATTTGAAATAGATTTCAACTAGACTATTTAATTACTATTTTTGTAAAGAATATTTCACAACCACTTTTTAAATCATCAACTTTTTCGTAGTTGCCTTGTAATTAGTATTTAAATAGCATATTTTAAACTATTTTGAAACGTGTGGTGTATAAATAGATTGCAAATTGGAACCTATTATTCTGAGAAATAGATTACAAATAGCTGAACTCATTCTATCAGTGGTCATTAACTAGTGTTTAACTTCTATTTAACTACATTTTAAATACATGGCACTATTTTTCAATTTTCGCAAAATAGGATTAAAATAGAGTATGATGACCTGAAACTAGTGTGCAAATAGTTAAAATAGCATTCAAACATATTCAAACCAGGTTAAAAATAAGGTTGGTTTGGTAAGGGCATAGCAATTGCAGCATGTTGACAGCGCATGGAAATCAAATCTAGGAATAGACTGTGATTAGTGGAGAAATGAAGTATCTAAATTATCTGAACGCTCATTGTTTGCATACGAATTATAAAGACGCAAAAACCAGCAAGCGAAACAAACTTGGGAAATTTTGAAATTTCACCTAAAGAACGACATAATTCTTAACTTGACATAGTCTGATGTTCGAACCATCTTTGCTCACGTTGCGCTTTCACAAGTAACTCTGTTGGCAGCCTGCCGTCACTCGTGATGAATTTGCATTTATAAGCCACGCCAATGATCAAATGTTAACCAGAGCGCGAAAACAATCTTTTCAGTTGAGATGAAATAATTTTCTACTAGTTCATGGGTTTGGTTTCCTTGGAATGTTTTTCTTTTTGTAATTTGTTACTTGTAAACAACTTGGAAAGTAATACCGCAGTGTAGTAAACCATAAGAATAATATTTATATAAGTCTTACTTTTGAACCACGAACGGTTGGTCATGCAAGGTTTTCGAGGATATGTTGAATGTGCTTTGTATTAAAATTCTCCGTGACCAGCAACCCGATATTTCAGTCAATTTAAAGTGAATCTGCAATAATAACGTTTTGGACAGTGATTAGCGACACTATCTAGCTTGAGAAGTTTTATGCCTTTTAACACGGGTTTTGCAAGAGCGGGTCACCCAGACCCTGGACAGTTTTGTATATATATTGTCAAAACCCAGTTGTGGGCCACCGTACTCTCCGGCTGCAGGATATCGAGATAATAAATGAATGTTCCGAGCGCTGAGCTGCAAAAAAAAGCAGACACATTCTCCCATAAACTGAAATGAATAAAACTTAAAAATGTGATGACGGCGAAGTCCACGCAAGCGGGAAAAGCGTCCACGAAATCGACTCGTTGGACCTTCGAATGAACAGTCCACAAGAAGTCTTCGAAATTATCACTGCAATCAAAACATGTCACAAAGAAGGTTTCAAATGTGGTCGGAAGATTCTGGCTACGGATATTCTATTCGCATGTTAAAGGAAAGTAAGGCAACCAAGGTCCATGACGATCGGCTATGATCCTTGATCTAAGTTCGCAATTTTCAACCAAACTTGTTCAGTTCCTGTTCTTCGGTGGGATTTCAAAATTATAATCTGGCTTATCGAAACACAAAGTCCACGGAAACCATTTACAACTCTAAAGCTGAATTTTAATTACTGAGGGTTTACCTCGGTTGGCTTTTCCTCGGCAACTTTGGAGCCTAGCCGTAAATTTCCCTCGGCAGAAATGTGGCCTACCGCGGGAATACCGAGGGAAAGTTGCGACAGGGTGACGCGGCAATGACGCGGTAAAGGCATCAATACTTCCAGGCGGTACTGTAGTTCCATCAAATACGTTATATAATTGTCAATTGGGTTCCACTGAAGGCGTGCTTCACTCATTACTGGATCTTGAGACTTGCATGGTGTTATATCCAGTTAACCCATTCACACCTCAAACAAACGAAATGCCAAAAAAAACCCTGTAATTTCTGTCTTCTGTTTTCAAACCGAAACATTCTGGCCAAACGAAAATGCCAAAACAGAATCGCCCTAAAACTAAGAAATGCTAACTTTATAACAAGCAGGTGATGAAAAAACTAGCTGATCTGCATATATAACGAGGCAAAGGCGCAAAAGCAGGATTACACAAAGGAATCTATGGCTAGAAATACAATGAGCTCGTAGGTGTTAAGGAGCGCTAGGGCTGACAAAGCGAAATATGCGAAAATGAAATGACACAAAGCTGCTTACAAAAAATTGAAAGTATTCCTTCTGTTCAATGAAATAGATGTCCAATCAACTCACAACTCAAGTGATCATGGATTTGATGAAACTATGGATCAGTCTTGTGTTGGTAAGGATGATGTTCTCAGTTTTATTGAAACTGTCTTAATAGTTCATCAAATATGTTATGTAACTGTCAATTGGGTTCCACTGAAGGCATGCTTGGCTCATTCCTGGATCTCGAGACTTTCATGGTATTATATCCAGTTAAACCCATTCAAACATCAAACGTCCTATGACACCCCCCATTTACAGCCTTCTCAAAATACTTTTGAGGAGCAGGTCATAAGGAAAGTGGAGACGGTTTGGTACTAAGGGCACCCAAGCGAGTGCCCAAAGGACACAAGCTTCTAGGGGGGTCTGGGGGCATTCCTGGAATGTTAGTTAAATAAATATTTCATGTGCGCGACGCAAAAAAAGTATTGCAGACGCAAATTTGTATGTCACACAAACTTTTTTCAAGCTTTTATAATATCTCCTGTGACTTCACGTTCGAGCTATTACAAAAAGTGTTGTGTCTGACTTTTTCTGACTGGAAGGAGACGGTCAAGCTTTCTGAGGAGGCGGCTCATTGAGCCGTCGACCGGCTGGTTTTGAGAAGGCTGCATTTATGAGTAAATTCATCTGGTGTTAGATAGTAAAATCTATTACATGTAAGTGTCCCTCTCAGGGGTCAATGGGTTAAGCATTTTTCTTGGTTTAGGTAATTGAACAACTCATATGGTCCTTGCCCTCAGTGCTTCTTCAAATGGAGGTGCTGTAAGCATGACTGTCAAAGCCTATTGTCAGTACCTTGCAGACAGTGCTACCCTCTCTTGGGAATAAGTGGGGCTTGGCCTGAAACAGTAAGCATAGGTACAAAGCAACCTGGTGACAGTTTTTTGTACTATAAGTGTAAAAATACTACCCATACCATTAGTCAGCCACATTTTTGCTTTGCTCTTCAAGCAAGTACCTTGAGTTGCACTCTTTAAGATCGCTTTTTTCCCACCCTCCCACCCAACTGGAAGCTTTGTCTCCTTTAATTGCTATGGCTGTGCTTTGCCATGCAAATTCTTTTATCATACTATTCTCATCTATTTTATTTTAGTTTGGTTATTTTGTCTCATGGTTCGTTATGTACATTATATTATCACGCATGTTACCACCGTTAAAAAAAAAAACAAAAAAAAATAAGCTAAATTTAGAAAACTCAACACTAGGAGTGTCCATTTACATTTCTTACTTACTTATTGGTGGCAGGGAAGTGCACCCTGGGCTGCACTTTACCCCACAGTATGTAGGACAGCCCTCCTTGGCAACAGGTCCGGATTGCTTACTCCAAGATGGTACAACTCACCATCTGACCTATTCTAGATCTCCTTCCAGAAGGGTGCCCCTCTTCTGGTCCACCCTATGTTACATTCTAACGTATTTGCCTCTAGAGACACCGCTACTCTAGGGGGTCCTCCTAGAGACACCGCTACCCTAGGGGGCATAGGCTCTACCTTCCCTGCCACCCAAATTTTGCCAAAAAATAGTGATTAACATAATAATTATAATTGATTTAAAAAATAAATAGATAAAAGGAGCATTTGTGTTCCTCCTTCTCTAGTTTCACAAGCCTTGCAAAGGGTGAGGGGAGGAGCAATCATCATTACCCTCAGTTGCCCATGCCCCTCTCCTGGGCATGCGAATATCCCCCGCGGCTTTCTCCCCTTTTTATGTCACTGACCCTTAGGGACTCATTAAGTGTCCCATGAACATTTAACAAAGAAATTAAGAAATTGCTTATTTTGCCATCAAAAATGGGGTTGACTTATACACGGATAAATATGGTAAAATGAAAAACCTCAACAGCCCGAAGTCACAAAATGTTGAACCACTAGTTTATTTGTTTATAACTGGAGGTGGTGGTGCTGGGAAAAGCCATTTGATTAAAACAATTTACCACACTGTAGTAAAAACCTATAGATATGCTCCAATGAATCCTGAGAATCCAACAGTGTTACTAGCAGCATCTACGGGAGTAGCAGCAATAAATGTTAATGGCACACACAGCATCCGCAATACCTAAAAACACAGGTGATGATGTGGGGGAAAACCCAGGTCCTACAATAGTTGTTATCATTGATATAATAGATGAGATATCAATGGTTGGTAACACTACTCTCCTCCATATTCATCAACGACTGCAGTGGTATAAGTATAATTATTGCGAGCTCTTAGTGATTTATGCCAGCTACCTCCAATTCAAAGAAAATTAGTTTTTGATAATTATGCAAATAATGCTTTTAATCTTTGTCACACAGTGGCTGTCGGATCAATGATATCAAATATCGTAGGACCTGGATTTTCCTCCACATCATTCGCTTGCCTTATAAGCAATGGGATGTAAACATTATAGCACATAATTTGTGTAAACCAAAACATCACCTCATTCCACAACTTGTTTTAATGTTGGCAAGTAAAACACATTTAAGTAAAACATCATAAGTATCATATTCCAAAATCGCCCTTGCACAAGTGAAAAAGCATCCTTGGCTTTGACAAAATTGTTATGACAGCTGATCCTTGATCGGTATTGTTCGATCGTTGTTCCCATGCTGGCGGCTATTAGCAGACAACAGTAAGAGTACGAAATAGAGTGCAAGACTCTTATTCAATGCAAGTATTTTTTAGAGTACAATAACTCTTTTAGTTTGAAGTGTAACCCACACTGATAGTTCAAGCCGATAAATACTGGCTTGTGAGATACATGTACTTGTGAGATAGTTGTGAGATA
>NC_090893.1:5256623-5284123 GCF_036669925.1 Montipora capricornis | reverse complement strand
CCAGCCGCGCGCCAATTTCCCGCGCAAAATTTTAAAGAAAAACATTGGAAACAACCGGTGTAACGCAAAATCTACGAAACAAAACTGAAACGTTCATAGAAATCTGTAAAAGGAAAAAAGAAAAGGTAAAAGGAAAACTTAAGACTTTCCAGACACAAAGTTTATTAAATTACCGGTATTCTGTTGATTTACCATTTCGTTTTGAGCTTTACCAAAAAAGTTATACGTCTTCAAAAACGGCGTCATGCTGCGAGCTGACAGCGTAGTATATTTTTATTTGTTATTATCAATCATGCGATGCGTGACACCGGAAGCTGACGGAAAGCGGTGTTTAAACGAAGGAAAAACTCGTAAAGAAAAAGAAAATTGCAGTCATTCGGCTTGGCTCAGACGAGCTGACAAAACATTGCCAAGGGCTGGAGGGATTCCGTCGGGATCGTGGATTTGTTTGCGGCACAGTAATGAAATCCATCAAAACAATAAACCATGTTTACTGAATGGTTTTACCAGGTCTTCGAAAAGGTTGAAAAAAAAAAATTACCAGATTACAGACCTGGGACAAAGTGGTGTTGTAAATGCAAACTTGAGGCCGACAAAAGCTTTATTGATCACGTTAAATACTTTCCATGGAAAAGAAAGGACTCCAACAAACAGAAGGTAGAATACTTTTTAAGTCTGACATTTCACGAATTATTTCTGTTAGCCCGTTGTACAAGTTAAAACACAAACAAATATATAAATTAACGAGGAAAATGTCACTTATTGGATGCGGAGGGCCTACGAAAAGAGGAACAGTGTCATGAAAATACTGACCAATAAAGAGGCAAGTCTAGTTGTGTGTATATTTCTTTCTAACTTTTGATATCCAGTCGATATTATTTACTTATATTACATTCACATGTTTAATCAAAAGTAAATCATAAGAACGATTAAATCGCTTTAACTTCTCAAGGCTCTTGCAAACTCTTTTCTTTACATATTTCATTTTTTCCGAATCAATTTAGCCAGTAATTATTAAGTTGGTGGCCAGATTAAATCAAACCAAGGCATATTAGATATCCAGAAAGGAAAAGAAAAGGAAAACAGTATTTTGCCCTCGTTTATTTACTACTCCTAGCAAAAGCCAGAGTGTAAAACTGGAACTGTTTTTTTATGATAATTTTAGCATCACTATTTTAGAGCCTTCAATTGGAGAATTGATTGAAAGATTTCAGATAGCAGTTGGTAGTCATTATTAAAACAGTGGTTTGCCCTTGTAGGAAGTGAGTGCCATGAGGAAGTTTACAGAGCTTCAAGTGAAGTACCTGAATAGACCATTTTACAGTTGTAGCTAAGCTGCCAGGCCTAAGAATGGAAGCGAGGCTGCCGGTGACCCTGTTTTGATACAAACCTTTGTGCTTTTCCAATGTTAATGAAGACTAATTTGAATCACAACAACACAATTTACATGATAAAAGCAGTGAGGTCTGTATCGATTCAAGGTCACCGGCAGCCTCGCAGCCATTCATAGGCCAGGTCACTGAGCAAACAACTGTAAAATGGCCTATTGTTAAAGCTGTCTTTAAAACAATACTTCGGGAAGACTCCAGACTGTCACAAGACAGAGGATACCTCCAAGAATAAAGAACAGTTGCCCTCCTTCATATAATAGCATATTTCAGTTGTGAATAAACATGAATTAATCTGAACCAATAAAAGGGTACATCTGAAAAATCTGAAATAAATTTCCATGTTTGCATAGATCACAGATTACATGTCCTTTGCAAAAAAGACTTGGGTCTCTACATGCATCAGCACTGTTGAGATACTTTGCGCTGGATTTTGCAACAGCTGGTATGTACTGGTGAACATCGAGAAGGGCAGATGCCATATGCGTCGCTTTTGACAACTATAGATTATCTGGTATGCGAAGGAAGGGAGACTTAATGTAAAGGTGGTATCGTAAAATATCACCTGTAAGAAATTTTCACCAAAGGTCTTAAAAACCATCACAAGTCATTTCTTAGTCCTCTTGCTGCCCAATGCCAACAACTGAGGACAAACGATATACAGAAGCAAATCAAACAGTTCAGGTATAGTGTGAATAATAATATATTATTTATTTCCTTTCTTGAGCCCTTCATTTTAATCATGCCTGTAGTGAGTCTAAATTAAGAGACATTTCAATAATAGTAATAATAATAATAATAATAATAATAACAACAACAACAGCAAAAGAATAATAATAATCTTGAAAATAACAGTAAAAATTTGTTTTCTATACAATCTGCTGCCTTGTGTTACTCCGTAAGAATTAAATCTTGATCGCGTTTGAGAATGAGAAGGTTACACAAATTTAATAATTGTGGAGCATAATACAGGGAACAGTGCAAATGTACATTTCAGTTTCTTAAAATCCAGAAATCTGGTAATAAATTAGCATGTTCACTGTGATATGCTACATTGCATCCTATTTTATCCCTGAAAGCAGTTCCACATGACCATCTGGTTTGTTGCTTGAGATGGAAAACTGTTTGTCCTGACAGTCACTTCCATTTCCCTCATGGTGTCATAGTTGCGAGGTGTGACATATCAGGAAGAGAGGCTAGGCATTTCTGGCAAAAATTAAACAAGAACTGTCATTACAACACAATTTATGTTCTCTTACATTTGCAACATTTCTGTGACTAAAGACCAGTTATTTTGCATGTACAGTGTAGCGTACAGAACGAATTTCAAAAGAGATAAATTAGCATTACTTAAAACCTCTTACAAAAGGAAGAATGGTGAAGTTCAAGTGTTGAACAAATAAGAGAACATCTCTGGAAATAACAGGTACTTCATAACAAAAAACAATACAACTACACATAAGCATTATTTAAACAAAATAAAACACGATAGATCGAAAGAACTTTTCATTTCTTAAAATGAAAAAAGAGGAGAGCATTCAGTATTTCTGTTGCAAAATAAATTAATTTATAAAACATGCATATGCACTTAACTCAAGAATTGTACGTAAGCTTTAAGGATGATATGAATGATGTAATATTTACACAGCTTCTCAATCAAATCACGAGAAGAACACGGCATTTCACCTTTCTTTACGTGTAACTTACAATGATTGCCAATCTCATGCATGAGTGCCTTAGTATTATAGACCATCATAGACCATGCTAAATCGAATGCATCGTACGATCAGCTGTTATTACTTTAGTCTAAAGTACTGTTTGACATCACTTCTACATGTGGCTACTGTATGCCGGTCTCAATAAAAAAATATGTACAGACTTACTCGCTTGTGTGGTCGTTTTTAACTCCAGTGAGGTCGCACCGCCATTTTGACCGCCTGTTGGCCCTTTTGACTCCAACGCTCGCACATGCGCAGACGTTTGACCGCGGTGTTCCATACATGTACGTGCAGTCCATCTTTACTGAAAAACACGACAGGGAAGGGTGGGAGAAACTAAACAATACGGTAACTTGTACAAAGAAAGCCTACAAGACACAGTTACTGACTAGCATGTGCGTGAAGTGGTGACAATTGAGCATTCAAAGTGGTTGATCTGATAAGAGCATAGCATGATATAAAGTACAAACTGGCAACAATGCTGGTGTGTATTCTGCATAAACAAAGATATGTCCATCGAGGTATGCAGATTGCATTGATTAAATGAAAGAGTCTTCATCATGGTACTTGCAATGCACTGTTCTATGAGATATGAGAACCATATGGTCTCTTGCTGGGTTGATATGCAGATGTGAAAGTGCTCCTCTTAGTTAACTCTATTTTACAAGTAAAAGGGCCATTATTTTTCAAATTCCCCTCTTCCTGAGCCAAAACGCCATTCAAATGCCCCATCCTTGGTTCATTGTCATAGGTGATGAAATGCACCCACTCCAGGGAAAATTTTTTAAAAGTTACAATATTTCTCTATGTGGTACCTTTCTAATGTTCTTGAAGCCAGGTCTGCAGATAGGTTGCAATAGACAGCACAGTTTTTATACTATCATTCTGTAAGTTCTGCTTAACCTTTATAACTGTATATAAAAGGAAAGCAACATTTATCACACTTGACGAATTTTGATCACGAATCATTAAACCTAATTTACATGTACTGACTTATCAAACATTTATTAACTATTACTGGGTATAAATGCAAACTTGAAAATTTATGTAGTCTTTTAATGGAGGATAAATTATTCTAAAGAATTAACCTGAAGTTAAACCTTCTTATATCTCTGTTTCCACTGAAAGAAGTAATCTTTGTTTTTTCCTCAATATTATTGTCTTCAACAATCTTGTCCTTAATATTGTCATTATATTAGCATTCCGTTGATGCTGATCAACTATCATGCAAAGTATGAAAGCAAACTTGAGGAATTTGTGAAATTTTCCCTGTGGAAGACTGTCTGATTATCAAATTCCATCTCCATCCCACAACAGCAAAGGTGTCAAATGCCCGGGATATGCTCGGGGTGGTGGTGGTGAAGCTTCATTGTGACGGATATCTTATCGTCCTTGTCATCACCATCACCACTAATCACCATTAGTCTGCTTCATTTTGGGACTCTGACAAATTTGGTGATTTTGCCGTTTTAACAGTACTCCAAAAAATACTGTAGATCTAGATAACTATTATTATTGCTTGGGAAGGCTACATCTGATAGAATCTAAATTTAATTACTTGTATTATGAAATTTGAGATTTATTGCATAATTTTGCTTTGTTTTGGCGAACAGTTAGCCAATAGTTTTCAAATTAGTGTTTTTTGTTTTTTTTAATTGCTATTACAAATTATTGTTGAAGTGGCTCAAAGTTGGTTGTAATATGGTCATGAAACCCTTGAAAGCTAGAAGGGTCGGCCTCCTTCAAAAACAAGAATGGCAGCTTGTTGGATTTTACCCCTTGTGCTTGAAATCCCTTTCAATTTTTGTCACATGAAGAGTTGATGTCGTTAAAATGGTAACAAACTTTTCTTTGCAGATACATGGCATCAAGAACTCTTGGACTCGGCAAATGTAAGTTTTTTTTTTAATTTGTGAGTTGTTCAGAAAAAAGTTTCTATATGAGATGTCTGTGGAGTATAATACGTACCATGCACTAAACACAAACATCTGGTTTAACAAAAAGTTGCGCACTTTCCGTGCCTTGAAGGGGAAAAATATGAGCAATGAGCAAAATGTCCAGGAGTATTGACATTATGTTAAGTCAAGTTCAAGTTTATTAAATTTTAACACTACTCATGTATAGCAATGCTGATTGAAGAGTGTAGTGTAATGGAATACATGAAAGGAAACTTATAAGGCATGACATAAAGGTTAAAAAAAACTTACAATACATTATGATGAAAAATTCTGTTGATAGATTACAAGATCATGGTAAGAGCCAGTCAAAACTGCAAAAAAGTGAAATGTAACATGTTTTAATACAAACAAGTAAACAGCAACAAAAAGAGTGTGATTGTGCCATCAAATACATAATGTCAGTAAGTAACATTCCAAACTGAATGTGGTTTGAACTGGTTATATTTGTCATGCGTAAATTAAAAATGGCGTGCAGATGCTTCAAATACTCAAGACTTCAAAACAGTTCTGCCAAGCATAAAAGACAAGTGTTCAAAAGATTACAATAATAAAATACAGCACACTGTAAATCCATTGTACACATTTTAGAAAGAGTGCTATAAGTTTAATCCATTGACACCTCAAACACCTTGGGATGCTCCCAGTTGACGAGTAAAATCGTCTGGCGTTAGACAGATTTGAAGTCTCACTCCCAGGGGTCAATCAGTTAACACATAATGCAATTATACAATACACTGACTGTAAAGAAAAGTTGCATATTAAGTTACATAATAATTAAAATAAGTGGATGAATAAAGGACTAAGACAGAATTATAGGTTATGATATTAATGATCAATTTTGATATTAATTTAGTGGGCAGTGGTTTCAATGAAATTTGAAGTTGGCAGCTGGTTTGAGTAGAGTAACTGACCGTTGCCGTCGTCAAAATGAATTTTAATCTTAGGTTTGAAAGAATCTGTCTTTATTACATGGCAAGAAAATTCTCAAGCTAAATGAAACACTCTGATTGGCTGGTTTACTACAAAAAACCAGAGTGCTTTGTCAAAATGCTTTGTTATTCAGATTTTTCTTCTCTCCTGGGAGCAAAGAACAATATATAATGTTTAAATTTGCCTGACAGTAGAAGCAACTCAAAGCAGTCTGGTCTTGGTAGTAAATGATGCCTATTTAAAGATAAGGAGGTTTAACATATAGTAATTAAAATTACTATTATTGGGCACACCCTTTCCTTTTTTGGCTAGTTGGTCAGCATATAAAATGACTGGTGCAATAACTTTGGATTACTTAATGAAGAAGATACCGGACAGGAGTTTTAAACCATTAGGTCTCTGAATTGGACCTTTTTATTTTCTCCAAACCAGAGTATGTAGCACCAAAAGAACAACTAACAGAAACAATAAACACTTTGAAGTCCTTATTTCTAACATATTGGAAGTAGATATTATGGCAAAACATTTGTGGGTTCTGTATAGTTGCTACACTATGTGTATAAGATTAGAGTGTCCTTTTGTTCTGTACTCAAACATCAGAGTCTATGTGCCTTAATTATCCTCAAAAAGATTTTCCCTTTTTTTACATTAACACAGGTTTTTAGTTTTGTTGGGAATGCACATTTTACTGAATAAACAACTAATAGACCAATTTCCATGTATTAAAATTCAGTCCCAAACAAAAGGCATCATCTTGAGGCTCTGGTGAATAAATGTAAGGATTAGTATGAGTTTATTCCCCAGAGCCTCAAGATGATGCCTTTTGTTTGAGACTGAATTTTAACATATTGAAATTGGTCTATTCCATTGTTTTTTCATCTTCAGATGAACATTGTTGATGGTCATCCTTCCATGGAAATCCAGCCAGGTGAATACATTATTTTGCAGTGAATGTGCCTCTATTGGATGAGGCTGAGTGTTGTGGAAAGAATCATGCTGAGCAAAGGACCGTGTTAGCGTTAATCTGACGAGGCCAAAGTCTGGGGGGATGAGTACACATAGAAAATGGGTGACTATAACACAAAGTTCAAGGACCTGAGTACTAGAAGGTAGAAAGATCTCCTCAGCCCAGTTTCAGTCTGAAAGCAATCCCTTAAACTACCACACTCTGTCAGGTGTAGCTTCTGCAGATGTCAAAATGTAACTGGTCATTTGATAGGCCCACCACAAATGTTAAGGGAATCTTTTTTTGATCCAATAGATTTGAATTCCTCTGTCAACAATTTTCCTTTCTCATTCAAGACTTCAAACCTATTCTTTTCAGTCATTTGGGTGTCCTCTGTGATCCAAGTGTATTTCATGAGGTTGTCAACCTGTAGTTATTTGAGTGGACTAGCATAACCAAAGTTGAAAAACACCTTAACCCAAAAATAATAAAAGTTAATGACTGCTTATTCAACAGAGGCTACAGTTCATCAAGACCAAGTAGGGGTGAGTACCAAACTTAAGTTAAGTCCTTGAAATTCATTGAAACTCTAAGTAATGTCGCGATTGATTGATAGGACAAACATACGTGTCCTATTTACATTTTTGCAGTGGGCTCGGACATCAGCATACTAAGGGCGCCGATGGCAGCCGCTATCAGTCCATTTATGAGCCCACTGAACCCTCCCAACCCATGATGAGTGATGATGTAAGTGAGTGATGAAGATAGGCCACAACACCGGGAACCACGTCCCCTACTCTTTTCGAATAGTGTGTGGGTTCTTTAACGTCCCACAGTGTTATATGTGAACAAGGTTTGTGAGACGGGACCTCCGGTTTATTGTCCTTATCCGAGAAGACTTGAAAGTCTAATCATTTGCAGATGTCATTACAAAGACAGCACTGAGTGTTGGTCCGGCCGGAGTTGAACTCACGACCTCCCGCGTGACAGCCCGGTGCTTAACCAACTGAACCACCGGTGCGCGGTGCCACTCTACAAAAGTTGTGAATAATTATTTATGTTAGAATATGATAACCCATATTAAATTTCCACCTTAGGATCGTGTTCATCATGTGAAATAAACTTAACTTCTGATCAACCCTGACTGTGTAAGGTGATCCTATTTAGTACCTAAGGGGGCATATTGAAACAAATTTCATTGAGTTGCAAAGCGAATAAGTATTTTCATTTCCCCCAATCAACCAGCTGGGTGCTGTAATTTAAAAGGATTATCCTGTAACCTTTTTCATTTATTTGATGTTGCATTTAGTTTCTTTTTCTCACTTCATAGGCAGACTGCAATGGGAATTCTCCTACTGAGGAATTTGACAGTTTAACAACAGCCACTGATCTCAACATCAAATCTCGAAATAGTTCTCAAGAATGTGACCTTGATCATTCAGGTAGTATTTTCGTTTTCTGTTTTTGTCACCAAGGGCTCCTGCTGTGCCTTAATATATTCAGTATTAAAGTTTGGCTGCAAATTGAAAAAAAGCAAGTCCCCTTTGGTCTATTAAATGTAATATAGTGGAAAGTAAGAAACACATTTAATTTGATTTGTTGGTGTCCAGTATGTGGGTCATAAAAGGAGTACAGTGGCATGAAGAAGGACATGATTTTGAGAGTTAATTAATTTTGTTTTGCTTCTTTTGCAAATACCTACAAAAAATAAACACAGTGACCAAAAAGGGTAAGAAAAGGAGAAGAAAATTAAGTAAGGAAAAAGAAAAGGTGCACTTACCATAGAAGCAAAATGCTTTTGAGCATTAAGAAAGCATTCATTAAAATTAAATCACTAATACACTGTATGCAAATTGAAATACTAGTAGACATATTAACATGATTTCAGTTAAAATAGATATGGAGATACACAAGTACACATACAGAATGAAATTAATAAGTGAAAGGGATCGAAAGATGTCAGCTACATATTAGTTTTCTGACTGACCTTTGCAGGGGTTTCATTAGAAGCTGTCACCTGTGGTATAGACCTCTTTCATAATGGTGGCCAAATAAATTATTCTTTAATGCTAATAAGCCCTACTAACCTCGCTGGGACGAGCAAATTTCAAAAGAATATTTGTTTCAAAACGTGGGCAGTAGATCTAATTAACATAAATACAAAAGAATGTGAAGTTGGTCACCATTATGAAAGTTGTCGATACCGCAGTCTGTTTGTCAGAAATTTACCTCTCACTGCCGGCTACTCTGAATTGAGTTTCACTCAAACCCTTGTAAAAGACAAGAATGACTGCCAGTTACATTGATTAGCCCAGGCATCTGCTTCAAAAGTTATTGAAACCCCTGGCTTTGTCTGATTCTATCCAAGACCACAAAGTCATGTCTTGTTAGTTATGATAATGATTATCATTAGCGGTATTTGAAAACTTGTCTCTTTCTTAACAACTTTATAGCGTTATATAATGAATTATGTCATAGTGATACAATAGGACTACAGTCTTTGGCAGTAAATGGGACTACAGTTATTGGGTGCACCCTAGTGCAAGGAAGGGTGGAAACATCACACCCTGTGAGTCACTGTATAGGGATATGGCAGCAACATCCCTGTGATGCAACTAATGAGGGTGGTCGCGACACACCCTGAGCAATAAAGGGGGTGGCAGCGACACACCCAGCAATGCAACAAATGAGGGTGGCAGCTAGTAACACACCCTGAGCATAAATGGACAATGGCCCTGTGGCATCTGGCTGGAAGTGACAATTAGTACAAATGTGCGCTCGCAAAGTGTGGGGCAAAACCGCAGCTGAGATGGTAGGGGAAGGGGCCACACCCAACCTGCTATGTGCAATGCAAAGTGCCAGGTGTGCACCCATACCTGTAGTCCAGCTTTATTGAAAAAACAACAGGGCAGGGAAGGGTGGGAGAAATTAAAGAATGACTTGTACATGGAAAGCCTACAGAACACAGTAGCATGGCCACAAAGTGGTGACAATTAAGCATTCAGCATTTGAGCCTACGGATTCTGCAGACAAGAGCCAAAGAAATGCGAACCACTGAACGACGCTTCAAAAATGTTGCCATGAGCGCATCAGGTTTCATCAAGAGGCTGATCCATCATTTGTCTCAAGCTTGTTTTAATATTTTTAAACTCTTTAAAATTTTCACATTCTCCTCCTTCGTGTTTTCCTCTTCGGAATTTTTGGCGACAAAAAGAGCACGTCGCCAGAATGAAGCAGAATCGAAGTGATGACGCTGCTAGCCTTCGGCATGTGTCATGTTATCACTTGAGTAGACTGGTCACGATGTCGTGACGCTCGCCCCGCAACAACTGAAAAATCAGGTTTTCGCCCCATAGCGACGAAAAAATTGGATTGTTTGTACCATTATTGATAATGCCTCGAGAAAATAGAAATTACAGAAAACAGGCTGTCAACATTTAACCACCTTCAGAAGGACTTAATTCAAAGAATGAGCGAATCACTTTGAAACATTTCATCAAAATGTGACAAAGTAAACATCGCATTGACTTGACCAAATACTTCTGGGTTGTGTAATTCTCTCCATTGTTATCGTGGGGAAACAGAAACCTAAATGTCCAGTTGTGAGAGAAGTAGGGAGCGATTCAGTGAAACTGGGAACGTTTTTAGATTTGCGAACATTTGGTAGTATCGCAAGTATTTACTGGTTTTTCTGATCAGCGTTGGTGTACGTTCACGAACAGGCTTTCCATCGGTTAGTCTTAATTTATTTGTTACGGATTCTGTCAGTTTTCGCTATAATAATATAATTATTGTGGGACTGTGAGAGAAGTAGCGATCGATTTAATGAAAGCAAGAGCCGTTTTTTGCTATCTGTGTGACCGGTACCTTCTGGTGTGATTAATGGCTCGAAGTTGAAGCTTTGACCGAGGACGCTAAATATATCATTCTGCTCTCGTTCGCTCATGAAATAGGTTTCCTCTGCCAACTGCAAATCACCCGCGAATGTTTCGGGAAGGTTGGATGGGTTCAGAGAAGTACCGGTATGATCCATTTCTTTCAGAGCTTTGCTTTTTTTGTTATTTGAGAGGTTTGAAAGGGCTATCATATTGTTGCAAGTTATCGTGCTTGTGTCTTGGCGCTTCACTATCTGCTGCCTATTCAACCCCTTTTCATTATCGCAAATCATAAACAAACAGGAAATTAAACAAACTGATGTCTCCTTTTGACAAGTACTAAATGACCAAAAAGTCTAAAATTTCGGAAGGTTGCGTGACTGATCGCGACAAATATGTAGATCACTTTATTTCTTTTGAGCGGTAAATAGCGAGTCATCGATCAATTTCTTTTCTAATGGCTTGAACGTAACACTTTATATGCAGCTTTAGTTGAGCCCTGTCATGATGGTACGAGTTGTTTTATCTTCGTTCGGTTACTTGGGCCTTGGTCGTCGCCGGGGTCATCGCTCAGAGTCGGAAGACAGCCGCTATGTCAACTGCCTTGATCAAACATGAATAAAGGAAAAATGGTAGTAAGTTTTGCATGTGAAGAATGCCTCAGCTTGTAACCCCAATGCAGAATTTTATTTGATTGATTTATAAGTGTTTGCGACTCTACTAAGACAAACATGAACAGCATTCAACAATCAACGTTCTGTTTTACATTTCTAAAACAGGATCGCACATGACAAGAGAAACCTACTGATGACCCTCGCTAATCACAGGGTACACATCAAAGCAAACTTGTGCTTAACACCATCTTGAAAATTCATTTGTACATTCCTCACTTCATTTGAAACAAATTTCTATTGTTTATGCTCATGATTTACCGTTAGAGTCGCTAAGTAAGTGTTTTGTTTTGTTCCTCAGAGAACGCCGCCAATTTAGGTTGGACTAATTCGCATTTCTTCTCTTTTCCGAGTACTTGCAGCGACTAAAACAATCAAGATTTCGATGGTTTGTCGAGCTGCATTGTTTTAAATAAATCACAGTTAACCCAAGATGACACCCAATAATAATATTATAGCAAGCAGCCATTTAATTATGCGCTCACTTGAGGTAAATTAACAGCGTTTAAACGCGTCGTTTGTTTAAAGCTTTTCCGACATGAAATCTTACGCACGCGTTTTTTTTTCGCGTTTAAATGTTGTTTAAATGCGTTTAAACAGTGTTTTAACGCGTTTGCATTTAAAACGATAGAAAACACGTTTTTTTGTTATTCACCTTAATCCCCCTTTTCCTAAATAAGGTCACATATTTATCATGGTCCTTGTAATGCACTGTTCTATTTGATGAGAACAATATGGTCTCTTGCTGGGTTGATAAGCAGATGTAAGAGTGCTCCAAGTGGTTAACTCTATTTTACAAGTAAATTGTCCATATGTACAGTGATCTTTTTCATGTGTTTGTCAATTATTAAATACTAATGATTTAATTTACTTTTTATTGTAGTGGTTCAAAGGATCATACCCCCATCAGGGTCTGTTGAGGTAATAAGTCATTTAAAACTCTTTATTTACAGAGAGTTGCACTAAATAGCAGAATGGTTCATGAAACTTTAGAAGCTTTTTGGCGGGCCTCAAATGTATGTTGACTGTATGCAATACAAAAAATAAATAGATAATAAATAACAAACTTAAGATGCCTGAAGATAAACATTGACAAAAGAATTTAAAGACTAAACGTAAATAAAATTGAAGATACATTACAAAGATCAAGATTTGAAAGATAATTTAGTTTAAACGGTTTCTGACTCAGTTAAGTTATCCATGAAAAGATTGCTATAACAATTTTTTGAAACTATAGTAATGCAGATTTCTTTAGTCCCAAGGAAACTAAGCTAGAACAGAACTGACATGTGGCATACAAAATTATTATTATAATGGGTTGCACACTTATTACAAGGAGAGTAAGGTCACAATAGTAACAATTATTATTGTTGTGAAGTGAAAGACTAGTAATACATGTATGTGTCTATGGTTTGCCAAGCATCCTGTTAAAAATAAATACCGGTAATTGAACATTTGAACATTTTGAACTTCTTATAACAATGCAGCCATTCCGTGCTAATATTTTAACATGTTGGTGGAGCCCTTACTAAGATTTCAGCATCAATAGTCAGACTTGCTGAACTTTTTCTGTAAAGTATAATTATTCTGACAACTTTTCTGACATTAAGTGTTATCTTTCTTATATATTAGGGTGGATATCCATTTGTCATAGCACTCTCTGAGCCATTGCCTGGTCAAGTCAATTTTGGAGAGGCAAAATTTCATGGTGTAACCACTGTTAATTTGGAAAAGTTAAACAATCACACCTTCTCTGGGACTGTTCCTCGTATGTGAAATTAAACCTTCCCTGCATGTGTATGTACTGTATGAATTCAGTTATGTAAGAGATAAGAAACCTGTTAATGACAAAAACAACAACAACATGTTTTATTGTACCTAGCATATTACAATCTTAATAAGAAAAACCATAAATACTTATTTATGATAAAAGTTACTGACCACCGGACGCAGATTTCAATAAGGGTCACGAAGTGTCCCCTTGCTCTTCTCACCAACTTCAACATCAATCGTGTCTCGGAATACAGACAATTTACGTCAGAAAGTGTACCCCAAATGCTGCTCTTTAAGTAGAGATTAACTGCTGCATTTACCCAAAGCTAAAAATAACGCTAACCTTTATGCTTATCTTATTGTTGAAAATACTGTAGGTAGCAAATGCTTAGACTTAAAGGGACACTTCGTGTTGAATGTCAAAATTGGGCGTGCATCTAATTAGGGTAAAACCTGGACATAAGTGGAAAATTAACTATACAGAGTTAAAAAATGGCTGGAGGTCATATTCAGGAAATATTTCAACATGGAGATAAAGAAAAGCAATCAAAACATTTTTAAATCGATGTCTTGTTAAAGAATTCTCGATCTGGAACAGTATACAGTTTATTTGTTACATTGCGGTTTTGGTAGATATTGTCACAGTGATTTGTCGTAAGCACCTTCCTTTAATTTGAGATCAGTCCTCAGACTAAAACTTTCTGCACAGTTGTATTAAATTTTAAGTAGTAGATAAAATATGAGCAGGAGATCTGTATGGGCGTTTACAATGGCAAGCCGAAGGCGAGCCATTGTAAATGCCCATACAGATCGGACGCGAATATTTTATTGTACTTGTGAAATGAAACAATATCAGGGTTCATGCAACTCCTTGAAGTCCTTGAAAAGCCCTGGAATTTAATTTTGGTCTTCAAGGGCGCTTGAAAAGCCCTTGAAAAAAAGGATTTTGCGGAAAACTGCTTGAAAACTCCTTGAATTTTTACTTGGGTGAAAATTGTTGAGATTGCATCATGCTAAGTTAAGAGACATTTCAAAAGCCCAAAATTGACCATTAGGGAAAAATTAAAACCTAAAATTAAAAGGTCCATGTGTGCACTTAACTTGCAGGATGTGGTAAGGAATATCAAGGTAGGCCTTTTCAGAAAAGAAAACACTGAAACACTATGTATGGCATAGAAATCGTCTTATAAAGACTCCTTGAATACTCCTGGAATCTTATGGAAAAAATCCAGCACAAACCCTGCAATATATTGAATGAAAGGATTGTTTTGCGATTCAGTAATTGGACATTCATGTCAAAACACTGTAGGTCCCAGAGGAGAGAGTTCATGGGACAACAATGAAACTAAGAATAGTTTCCGTCACTGATGAAGCGTAATTATGGCGACCGGACGGTTTCGTTCTCCAAAGACTGAGAAGGAAGAAATTGCCTTGTTGTCTGAAACGGTACCTAAAAATACGAAATATGTACAATACAAAATGGGAGGTGAACGCTTTTACTGCCTGGCAGAACACAAGAGAACAGAAAAGCGCAGCTGGAAACGGTTAAATCAAATTAAATTCATGATGAAATTTTGCATTTTAATCAGTAAAGATCTGTATTAAAAGTTAATGAATACTAATTAGCTCAATAGGAGTCTGTATTAAAAGTTAATACAATTTGTATTGGGGTTTACAGAGGTGCACATATGACTCAAATACTGCCTATTGATTGGTCATAACTCGTATGAATTATTAATGAATTTTACAATTTGTGCTTAAAATATTTGTTTTTTAATACACCTTTCTTAGGATGTCACTTAGCTGAGCCTGGCATTGTGGAAGTTACTGTGATGACCCAGACTGGTCAGCATCTTGGGAAAACTTCTTTTGAATATGTTGATGAGTTGACCAAGATAGCAAAGCAAATAACTGTGGATCATGGAAAGCAAGCAAAGTTCTTTTCCAAATTGTCAGAGGAGCACAAAGTATTGTCTGGTAATTAAATGAAAAGAACATTTGAAGGGTTGCATGTTTAAAAGCTGTTGAAAGTGACTTTCTTAAATTTTGGTTGCTTTGTTAAGTTGGGCAAATTTTGAGATGCGAACAGTGCCCAAATTATTGAAGTAATAGTTGTAGGTCGTATGCTAAAAATGGCTGTATGAAAAAATGGGGGCAATCCAATTAAAGTTGAGGCTAGCATTTTTTTCCCATCTTTTCTTATCTTGCGGTCCTCAGACTTTTTATTATGTCTTGAAGCCTGTGCTTAATTTACGGTGTTTAGAATTGTTGATATACAATTTAGCAAAATAACTTCAGTCCTCCAGACATTGTTGAAGCTCTGTGAATCATGATTCATCTGTAGCTCCAATGGTGCTAAGTGTTTTAAGTCACTGTGGGAATTGTTTTTGTCCTTTTAATCAAAGGTTGCAAGCTTTTATGGTGACAGGAAGTAACTAATTCCTGAGATTTCAGTGACTAAATCTGTCAGAAAGTTGTCATTGTGGATGTAATCTTCACCAAAACCCTTTGTTCTGTGCCACTGCTCGTGCTTCTTTAGTGTTAGCTCAGGGGTTTCTTTTTGCCACATCTCCGGCCCTCTTCAGATAATAAGATAATTTCAGCTTGCAATAAACCTTTGGGCATGAAGGTTGTACAAAGGTGGTATGATTTGCCATGATAGTGACCAACAAACAATACTTACTCTCACTGTTATTTCTTCTTTTAGGTTCCTCACTTCAAAGCAAACAGCAGCACTCGCTTCAATTTCTCCAGTTTCTGGTTTATACAGCTTCACAAACAGGTGCTAAAACGTTTATTGAGATTATCTTCAGCACCTCTGCTGGACAAATTGTCTTTGATTCCTACAAAGACAGAACTTGTTTACCTGAAGATGTTGCCAGAGCCAGTGGCCATGATGAGTTGGCAAACTACTTGCAAGATTTAACCACAAGGTATACTTTTAAGTGCGATGTGTCTATTTCATAAAAGTGCTTGATTTCCTGTTTTCATTCCAGGTCATAGGCACCTATTAGGATTTGTCTTTGTAGGAACTGGAAAATGATTTGTATTTGAGAAATTCATAATGTTTGGTGATTTCCACTTAATATTAACCAAGGGGGCTTTGAATTAATTGAAAAAATATACTGTATTTAGATGAACCAGTACTTTCCATAGTTACTCAGCAGATATTTAAATATCTAGGCCTCCTGTTCTTTTTTCCAGTTGAATAGTTCCTCAAGTCTTATTAACATCCTCAGAACACTTGAAAAATCATAATGCTGTGATTGTGTCATAAACGTTTTTGTATTTTAGTTAGGGGTTGTTGGGTTTATGGAATTAAAAGTTCATCACCCATCTGGTCTTATTTAATTTTTTAAATTGCAGATTCTCTAAGGAGCCAGAGTTTAGTCGAAAGGAGGCCCATGTAATTGACTGGTCAGAGCTTGAGGGGGCTGCTATTGCAGCTCAAACTCAAGGGTGTAAGTATTTGTTAAAATCACAGTGCTCAATATGTTTTCTATTATGCTTGTAATAGTTATTTGACTGTTCTTTCAGTCGCATCTTGGAATGCTACTCTATGTTCTTTCTGCATTTGCCAATCAGGGTCAATTTTGTTGTTGACGAAAAGATAATCAAAGACACAGCTTAACTACTGTAGTTGCAAGTTGTGTTGTTGGCCACTAATGGGAGCCATTGTTTTCTTTTAAAAAATACAACACTGAAAAACAGGGCTGAAAATTTAGTTGTACACAGACATGCAGGTGAGTGTGTTGTTGGACATTGCAGACTTAATGAAGAAAGAAAGAAAGAGAAAGAAAAAAAATCGAAAACTGGGTTTTGATGTTTTTATGAAAGAATCGATTAACTTTTTACATCATGATGTTAACTTTGTAGATGCCTTGTCTTGTGTTTGGTGTCATTGATGTGCAATGGAAACTGTGTTTTTAGGGTGCCTCCAGTCTGAAGAAATGAATCAGAACAAATCTTGGGTTACTTTCTGCTTTACTTGGAATAAAGCTATTTTTTCCAGGTTTAAGAGAAAACACCTAGTATCTTCTTGAAATGTGTGGGACACTTGATGAGTTATGGTTGTATATAATTATTGTCTCAAACAAAGTATTGTATACCCCCAAAAGGTTACCAAACAATAAACACAACCACAGTGCATCATGAAGTCCAACTGGCAGCACAAATGAAGGTTTAAAAAAGAAGTAGATGATACTTAACTATATTTTTTTCAATTGCTGAACGGTTTTGTCTAATGTTTTCTTTAAAGAACAGTATTAAGTGTATTGCATAAGCCAATGTTGCAAACAATTTAGTTCTAAATTGCTACAAAGGCTGAGGTTCTCATTAATAATAATAATAATAATAATAATAATTATAGTTTTATGTCATTATAATGTTTAAAAACTGTAGTTTCTTTGAGCAATCTTTAAGTAGCGATAATTAATTTTAATTTTTACAAAACCTTGTGATGATTCACATTGGGGTCTCCACTCACCTGGCTTTCCAACTAACAGGTCTCACAGAAGAAAAAAGCAGCGATGACAGCAGTGAAAATAACTCTGACACTGACTACTTTGCGGATGTGGAGACATCATCTATTGATTCATCTGAGCTATCAAGGTCCACTTCTGAGGATGACACTTCAGAGCCTAATTCTAGAGGTGATCAAATCAATTTTTACCCATTTTGCACTTGCACAGTTATTCACCTTTAAATAATATAGTTAAATGTACATGTAACTCTCATTTCTTCCCTCCAAATAGATAAAACTAAAGCGTCAGCCCACCAGAGCATTTCCTCCATTGGCAAGTGGGCATCTGCTGGAAATGGTACAATGGAAAAAATCGGACAAATCAAAGAAGGCATGAAACAAAAGAGTTGTGTTTTGATCCTTAGAGACAGCCACTTTGATTCCAGTCTACCTGAGGTGGTAAAAGGTCTGGATTACACACTTGCTTTCCATCTGGCTATTGGAAGCAAGAACATCCCATGTCATTTGCACACAGTGAATGAAAGGTTTCTGGTTTTAAGGGAGAGCATTACACGTCAGCCAACAATGTCTTTTTGCAAGTTACATCCTTATCCAGATGTGCTGAAAGAGAGCAGCCTTGTCAAAAACAACAAGGGCTTCATATCAAAGACTGTTGCTTCCAAACAGCGTCATTGGAACCAACTGAATGAAGGTAAGAATTCAATAAATTAATGAACCCAAGCATAAGGTTGTTAGAATTGATCCTGGTTTCCTTAGAAATACCCACAACCCATCATCCTTCTGGTTACTCAGTAACATGTTGATAAGAGAATTTACAGCCAGAGGTGTGGAACTTCTACAGCAACCTGTCTCAGGTCGTATCCAAAATTGAGGACATCAGTATTAAAACAGGTGGAGGAACTTTTTTTTTTGCTTTTTTATCTTCTTGCTTCATGTTGTTGTATGCCACTCGTGTCAGTTCTCTGCAAGATGGTTTAGCCCTCTCTTTTGGAGCAAGGTTTTAAAGCCCTTGATAGGGAGGGACTTTTCACTAGATAAAGTAGTTGGTTGAAATAAAACAGGCAGGGAACAATTAAAATTTCCTCCTCTACTTAAATTTAGATACTTTCGCTGAGCTTGGTACGCTAATGCCAAATGAGAAGGACATTGCAGTGGAATGGAAATCATCTTGCACTTTTGGGAAACAGTTTGGTGCTCACACTCATTGTGACTTGTGGGTGTTTATCTCTGCATTCCTACCAACAAGGAAGACCTTTTTCATTTATGTAAGTGTTTCTAAAATCTCCTCATTACAATCATTTAAAGGGTATTTAAAGTCTGCTCTACGAGCCAGAAGGCCCATCAGGCCGGAGCTTATCCCGGTTTCATTGGCATGAAGCGACTAGGAGTATTTCCACTCCCCCCCTGGATGGGATGCTAGTCCATCGCAGGGTTACCCCCAGCATT
Organism: Montipora capricornis; assembly: GCF_036669925.1. Classification (NCBI taxonomy): domain Eukaryota; kingdom Metazoa; phylum Cnidaria; class Anthozoa; order Scleractinia; family Acroporidae; genus Montipora; species Montipora capricornis. The sequence goes on along the minus strand of NC_090893.1, from coordinate 5,264,935 downwards.
AAATTCGCTGGTACCCACAGAGTAAAGTGTCTTGCACAAGAACACAACACAATGTCCCTGGCCAGGACCCGAACCCCGGACCACTCGATCTGGAGTCGAGCACACTAACCATGAGGCCACTGCCTAGCCTCATTTGCTTGGTCATTTGTTGCTGAAGGAAGACACCAAGCTTAAAAAAAGGAGATTCCATATTACTTGGAGGTATTATTCTCATAATCTTTTTTTAAACCTTAAAATCATTACTCATGAAATAATTAACAACTATTCATTGAATTGGGGGTGGCTAGTGGTGGATATTTACCAAACCATGAAGCAGGGAAGTAAATATTGACCACTAGCCACCGACACTGAGGTATTAATTAATAGCTGTCAATAGTTGTTTTCACTAAAACAGCGAAATAATATAGCACAAAATAGTGATTTAACTCATTAATATTTCATTCTTGCAATGAGTACAGTATTTTTGGGCGCAAGTTGCTCGGAGGTGAATCGGAAAGGACATTTGTAGTTTGAGTAGCCAATCAGAGCAGGCCCCTCACGCTATCCATTGTTTAGTATATACCAACTTTTTATTATTACCTGTATATCACTTGCTTGCCCGCACGAAACAAACTACGCTAATACAGCGCTGCTCAAGCGTTTCATGAGCGCTGCAAGGATCACTGCTTAAAGGTTGCACGAACGCTGTTTTAGTTGCGCTGCAGCATTGCCGAAAAATGACTGCACTAGCGCTGCGGGAAAGCTGCAGTAAAATAACTACGAGAAGCCGTACAGTTCAATAACCGTGGTCTTGCAGCGTTGAGCAGCGTTGCTTAAGTGCTGCAAAGAAAATTTTCATCATTGTCGAAGGGGTTTCTGCAAAGAATCTGTCGTCACCGGATGCATGGGGTCATACCAAACATCGCCCAGGTTCAGTTATGGTAGATCGGCTTGTCACACGGTTTATGAAACCTTTCTTCTGTATAACTTACCACAAAAAATCTAGACGTACATGTAACTGCTACAATTAAAAGTGCATGTCACACATTTCAAGCTTCCAGCCTTTAATGCGGTTAAGCGATTACATTGCACTCGAGCTCACGCAAGTTACATCGTCACGTGGTTCTTATGTTACATGTCATTTCACGATACATGAACTGTCCTACCTCGGAATTCAAAGTGGTCCGTGATATTACAGGAAAGTGAAGAAAAAATCTAGACAACAAGAAATATCCCAAGATATGGAAACTTAAATTTGGGTACATAACTATATAAGCAACTCAACAGCGTATTTCTTATCACAATATACACAAATAGCCATGATTGCGTTCATTTCTTTTTTAACTTTCGCTCTAAGCGTCTTCCGGCAGTGATACACTTGTTCCTTATGATTCTTCCCCAATCAAATCTTGCCTCGCTGCTCACTTTGTTTTCCTTAACCCACAAGGAATGGCACTTTCTTGAATACACTGAAAATACAAAGACAGAAGGAGGATAAATAATAATGCCTGAAATAGACACACTAAACACTTGGCCCGGTCAATGCTTATAAAAGTTGAATGTCACCATGACCCGTGGCCTTTGAGGGCGAAGGGTCTAATTGTTTTAGTATCACCCAACTAGTCGGACGAAAAAGGCAATAATAATGTTAGCAAATGCAAGTTAAAGAAATATATATTTGGGAATAAAACGAAAGAAAGCGTCACGCTTTTCGCTACTCGAGGACTAATAATAGTCCTCTAGTAGCGTAGCCAATCAAAATGCAGGATTTGCATTAGTCTACTAGTTGGATGATTTTAAATATATATATCAGTCACGAGATATGGGTTTTCCGGGGCGGAAAAAAAACTCTTGATGACGGCGGGGTGACTTGCAATTGGAAGCATATATAAATAAATTCCTGCACCTGACCATTGCTAGAAAGAAAATTCGAACACAATCAGCGAACCGGAAACGCATAAGGGAACAGACAGGAGAAAATATCATACATGCACATGCCCTGAGCAAAAAAATGATAGTGCATGAAATGGTTTGAAAACAAATGATGCCTATACCAAATCACCCACTCCCCCCACCCCAACTCAAATCTTAATGGTCCGCCCCGAAGTGCTTGGAAATCAAACTTTGCGATCTGTTCAGTGAGTAACACTAACCCTTTAATCTGAATAAAAAAAAGGAAATTTGTTTCGATGAACACGAATCACGTTTAGGTCAGTTTCTGGTATGCTCGAGCTCTAAACAGACATCAGTCTTATTCGATTACACACTGAGAAAAGTTATATCTTACCGATTATAGCATGGATAATCCTCTGATCCAGGATATTTTTATCTTTAGCGCGGCTTTCTTGAAAAGGCACGGACTTGGCCAATGTCGCATCATCAAAGAAATACGTGACTAAAAGGCCAAGCAGCTCCTGCGGTTTGCCAATGGACTTTGCCAGGATCGTGTGTAGCTCTACACAAGAAATGTAAACTCCACAGCCAGCGTATAGTTCTTGTTTACCAGAGGCCGGTGTGAAGTGATCGCTACGCGTACGGCTGAAGTCCTTTGCACTTTTGAACTTAGAAGAGTTCTAAAAATAATGAAAACAGTTATAACTGTAAGAAAAGGCTTTACAATATTACCAAAGCAAGTTTGCCATAAACTGACAACATTAACTTTTCGTTGCGGGGTAACCACAGTGTGAATAAAACGACCAAGGAAACTTGTGCAATTTCATGTAACCTTTCAGCATTCGTATGCTTTTACTGTCAGGCATTATGCACGGTCGAGTCTCCCGCCTGCGACAAGGGCACATATTAGTCGATTTTCAGTGGGCTCCTGCAGGTATACATTCAATTACACTTCCTTCCTTGAATTTTTTTTTCACCTCCAATGAAGTGAGATTTCCATCTTCTAAATTGAGGATTCTTTCAAAGTAAAAGGAGACTTCGCGAGGAGGTCCTAAAGGAAAAAAAAATGGGAATTTCAAGATCAATCAGTGGCTTAATGTCCATTGCTGTTTCGCTCGTGGAAAAACCAATTTCCACAATAAAATAATTTAAAATAAATAAATAAATTCATCTGAACAGAAGTTGTTTACAGAAATTACATTATTCACTACAGGCGCTCATCAGGGTACGGAAGGTATAGTATTGTCTTTACTTACTCATGATTTCCAACTTTTGTTCAAGCTCCTTTATCTTTTCGCTGAGGACCTTGCAGTTTTCACATCCTTGACCTGCTCTCTCAGCATGGTTGTCCTTCAGTTCACTCTCACCCTCCTGGAGGACGTCAATACTTTCTTTCAACAGAGAAGCTACTGATGACGGAGGAGTGGTTTCCAGAAGTGGTGAATGAGAAAGGTCAATTATGTCCAGCTCTGCCGCGTCATCCAGTGGGGAATTTAAAAGCTGAAGCATTGATAAGCTTTCTTTGTTCGGCTCTGCTGGGGAATATGCTGTGGCTGATGTACATGTATGTCGAACGTTGTCAGATGCCAATGAAAATTGGGATGAAGTGGAATAGTATGTGTGTGGCGGCTCAGAGGGTGGTACAGGTGTGGTTGGAAGAGGCTGCAATGGTGGCGACTTGTTTCCTGCTGTTGCCTGCTGCTCTGGGGAATATGCGAGTGTGGCTTTTGGGTATCGAACATTGCCAGATGCCAATGGAAACGGGGATGAGGTGTAATGGCATGTAAGTGGCGGCACAGAGGGTGGCACAGATGTTGTTGGAACACTCTGCAATGGTGGTAACTTGCGATGAGGCTGATTAGGACTTAAAATGGTGTCTGGTTGCATCGAAGGAATCGTTAACAAAGAAGCATCACTTTTAGATTTAAAGAACTGCAATGCAGATTCCTCGGCAGCCTTTGCCTTAGCTACCTCCTTTTCCTTCTGGCTGCTCTTTTTTTGGGTGCGTTGTCCTTTTCTGCGTTTGCTGGCGTATTTTCTTTTTCTCCAGTTGCCTTTCGTCTCACCTTGGTTCCCTTTTGCGTTTTTGCTCTTGTTTGTTCCATTTCGCTACCAATTGTAGCAGACTGTTGAACTCGATTTCCAGAGGTGTCAAAGGAGAGTTTTCGTTTTCGCTTTTGCTGCTCAATGTTTGGCAAGTCATCTGCAGTTTCAGCGTCGTCGGCGGTAGACCCTTCATCTATTTGTTTTTGTTTCCTTACGGCGGCAATTAATCGATTCATTTCTGTTGTTAAGGCAGGTTTTTTCTCTGCAAAGAATACGCGTATTATTAGCTCGAAAACTAGTGACAAATCTTCGAATTTTAGCCGCTTTTATAGGATGTGAGCAACTTGTTGCTACGACTACTCTGATGTTTGAAAGGTAACGACCCCGGACGGCTATTATTTTTGTTGTGCTGTGCTGTGCTGTGCTGTGCTGTGCTGTGCTGAGCTGTGCTATTCAAATTACAAAAGGGCACAGCTTTCAAAAATGGCGGGAGAGGAACGCATTTTTGTAAACAATAATTTGATGAGTGACATAATCATTATGGCAAGATAACTTTTGACAAAAACACCCAAAATAGTTAAACTCACGAAGTAGTTAAACTGTACGAAGTGCATACTGGGAAACATGCACTGTAATAGAGTACAATAAACTGTTGTTTCTTCAGTCTATACGTATTCGTAATTATTTGGTTAAATAAAAACTTTTAAATATGGTAACTACTTTTCCCGACGTTGTGAATTTAATGTTATTGTGAAAGTAAACGTAATCTACATCTCGCGCGTCAAAGAATTTATACGCACAATTTTTATGATGAACTGACGGGTCGATCCGTGCAAATGATACCAGTAAAGCCTCTGTTCACTACTAAGGCAAATTTTCGTGCAACCTGTCTGGCAATTTTAAATTGTTGCGACACAAATTGCACGACGGAAAAAATTGCCAGGTGTAACATACCCTACCACAGCCATTCCACGCAATTCTTTTTGTTGCCGCCACCGTTGCGAGAAGTAGAGTTCTGTTCAATGTGGGCAATGGGTCTCGCAACACTGCAACATTTTTTTCAACTGTTGCATGGTGTAACATCATTCCAGCAACCTGTGTCGCAACAAAATTGCGAGACAAGTCGCACGAAAATTGCCTGGAGTAACATAGGCTTATAACTGTTCCCGCCTTTCATGATAACTTTGAGAACCGTACCACATGTAAGTATTTATGCTTACCTCCAATCTTGACTATTTTTGTTAGCCACTCTCTTCCTTCAGCTTTTAGCGTTGCTGACTCCCCTTCTTGTCTCTTGTCTTTCGGGATCTTTGAGAGCGGCATTACGTTAAACTCCTGTGTTTCAATCCAATAGACGATCGCATATTTTGTGCTTTGCTTTGGCTTAGTTCCGGCGTTTTCAGAAGAAAAGTTGTCATCGTTTGGAGGTACGTCGAGGCTTAAAAGTTCGCTTGCAATACGTTCCATTGCCATGTTCAACCAATTTAAGGAAAAACTCAGCTCAACTTCTTGGCAGATATCTTACGAAGCTAACTTCTTGCATTCAAATTTGAGCGCGCAAACTGAAGCTGCCTCGCTTGGAGTCAAAGCGAATTCCAAGGTATCGATTGCAGTCATTTGGGGCCAATGGCATAGCAACACGTATGAAATTTCATAGGGGTACCGGGTACAAAAAAAACCACTAATTTCAATCACTGCAAGCGATAGTTAAAATTTCGTGCATAGTCATACCCGTCGTTTCTAGAGAATGTTTGCCTTCCAAGAATAATATCACAACAAGTCGAATTTCTCGCCTTTATTCAAGAATTACGACCCTAAGTTTTTCCTTACCAGCAATCACAACCACATCAAAAGTCAACTAATCCTCTATTGTCTCTTCCTTTTTTTAAAAAAACCGCATCCGTTGAGGTTATACAAGAATTTGGACAATAGCCTGTGAGTGTCACATTCTTCATTTATCTTAGCCACTAGTTAATTCACCGGACATGCCTGCGTATACGATAAAGGAAAGTCTTAAAAGTAAATCAGCAAAAATGACAGCGGTTTACAATTTCACTGTTTCAGCCATTGCAAACTTTTACATGTTGTCATGTGCGTTCTTGATTAAGTGATCGAAAAAGTCAGTGAAACTTAGAATCTTAAAGCTATTTCCAAATCTTAGCGCAGTTTTATTAAATTAAACAGTTCATTACCAGTTAAATGGGCCTGTGAACTTACCCTCGCCCGGATAACCACATTTCTGTTTGACATCAGAGTGCTACCCACTCTCTGCATTTTTGAGGTTTGAGGTTGCAGATTGCTGCCTTATCTGTTCTGGTTTACAGTTGAAGCAATTATCACAACTTTCAGTGCACGCAAACTTTGTCAACTGTTGTGTAAGCACGTGTGCGATCATTTAAATGGTTCGTGAAGTACGAGTATCAAAAGTTTTAATAAGTTGATCAAGAAGTTATCTTAGTTTTTGTTACTGGTTATTCTCTGTTGGATCCGAGTTCATTATAATTAGTTTCTGCCACACAGAGAAGGTCTATCGGTTTTTGGCAACCTTACATTATAAACGCTTGTCTGTCAACAAACCGTGTTTTCCTCTACAACCATGTTACACAAGACAACAGCAAACTCGATTGGCTAACACAAGACAGTTTAAATTATCTTGGTTTAACAACGACATGAAAAAGTCCGACGAAAACCCCAGTGAACTGATATCCGCTACTGAGAGAGCTATTTCACAGATATCTGAATCGGCCATAGCTGCAACAGCGGCTGATTTTTCCCAGTTTATGACTGATCAACTAGAACGAATTGCAGAGCCAGTACAACTTCATCATGAGTGTAACGATTTTGAACATAATGGTAGACAAGTAAAACGGTCTCGTGTCAGTGTTTCATCTTATAAGGACGATGTTCCCTGTGAAAGTAACAATCCGGCTTTTCTAGGGGAACTTCGGTATGCAGAGGATGAGTCTGGGCTTCATAAAGAGTACTCATCTCTCACAGAAGACGCTTCAAATCTAGGAGAAGAAAAACTAAACGAAGTAGAGTATTCAGAAAGTTGGCTTGAACAGCACGCAATAAAACTAGAAGATTTGTATTATGACGAACTTCAGAAAATCAATGAGGATGTGGACTGTTCTTCAGAAATGGCCGATGAGATGGAGAGTGAAGACTTGTCTGAAAACTTAGAGAATGTAGCCAAAATGATTTCGAATGACGACGTCAAAGAAAGTCAAACAAAGGGACAGGACCAGCCTTTATACAAGGGTTGTCCCATAACTGTTGGAGTCAGCATGCTTTTGATTATGACTGTCGCAATGCGCCATGGAATGACTGGTGAAGCATTACAGGACATCCTAACGCTTGTTAGCCTTCATTGCATTTCACCTAATTATTGTATCGAAGGTGTGCGACGATTTAAACAATACTTCGCATATAGTACAAAGTCTCCACTGGTATTCCACCATTACTGCTCTCATTGTTTCTTGTACCTTGACGACAAACAAGCGGAAATATGTCCAAATTCTCTCTGCCAGAAACCTCTTAAAGGCGTAGGAAGGAAATCATTTTTCATTGAAATACCTATTGTGAGTCAGCTACAAGATCTCTACAGGCAGGCTTCTATTTGGACAGCGATAACCACCTATAGATTTTACAGACAGAGAACAAACGATGCTTTAGGAGATATATACGATGGCACATTGTATCGTAAACACTGGGATTCTGGTTTTCTAAAAGATGAAAGAAACATTTCATTTATATACAACACTGATGGTGTTCCAATTTTCAAGTCCTCGAAATACTCTTTATGGCCTCTTTTCCTCGCAATTAATGAACTACCATATTCGCAACGCTTCCGTAGAGACAACATGTTGTTAGCAGGCTTATGGTTCGGACGAGACAAGCCTTTCATGTTGACATTCATGAAACCGTTTCACACTATTTTCCAACAGTTAGAGACGGACGGTATCAGCATCCTAAACCCCAACAGTGAGGAGATTACTGTCCGTGCACTTTTGCTTTGTGGAACATGCGATCTTCCTGCTAGATGTTTGGTATGCAACAGCATACAATTTAATGGATTCTATGGTTGTTTACGTTGTCGACAAGCCGGGAAATCCCTAAGGACTCAAAAGGGTGGCCATGTGCATGTTTATCCTTTTATCGCGGAAGACCCCTGCGGCCCAGTTAGAACTAAACATGAAGTAATGAGGGACGCTCAACGAGCTGTGCAACAAAAATCGCCTGTCAATGGTATCAAAGGACCGAGCTGGTTTGCAGTGGACTACATGCACTGTGCCCTAGAAGGTGTAATGAAACTCTTGTTAGAGCTGTGGTTTACCTCACGGGAAAGCCAAGAAGAGCCTTTCAACATTTCAAAGCATATTGAAGACGTTGGC